>NW_020837971.1:11381307-11464594 GCF_003676395.1 Aethalodelphis obliquidens
TTAGAAATTTTATATAAAACAAACTATATATTACTCTTCAGAAAAAATATTTTAATATTTATTTTAAATAACTGGTAAACCATGAACAGTCATTATTTAGTTTATGTTAGAATATTCACTGTTGACTCTCATTGTTATGTTAGAATATTCACTGTTGACTCAATCATTTTATATGTATTCAATATTATCACTAACTTTATATGTTCAATTTCACTGTTGATACAGAATCATAAGACATCCTTAATCCTCAGAGTTATAAAATAAAGTTAGGAATCTATGTTGACTACAATGGCCATGAATTAATAAATCAAGGATAGTTATAAAAATTATTACAATGATTCAGAAAATATTCCATTTTACTTCATCAGTATGTAATGAGAAACAAGAAAATATGCATATACCAACACCTATGATTGGATAAAGCTGGCCAAAAGAGAAGTTCACAAAAATAATCTAATCATTGATACTTCCTTCAAAAATAATTGTGTAGTCCTCACCTTCCAGCTAACATTTGGGTAGACTGAGGCACATCAATGTTCTCACCCAGAATAACTAGAAAGGTTTAATGAACTATAGAGAAACATCACTATAAGGCATCAATTAAAGGGCTGCTGAGGCAACCTGAACTAGAAGAGTCAGGACTCCAAGATGGTGAACAAACCATGGAGAGGTGAGCTGGCATTCTACAGTCATTCTTCATGGAGGCATTTATCAACCAGAGGCTGAGAATCTCTGCCTGGAAAGATGCCCACTCCTGGGAGGATGGAAAACAGCAAACCTTCTGGTACTTGTGGGGTCTGGAGACCTGATGGGCTAAGACCCCAGTGGAAGACAGAGGCAAAGAAGTGAGTTTGTTACACAGCCACTTTTCTCCAAGGGACAACTGCAAATTTCCAAAGCTACATAAGGTATGAGACGAAAAAGCTAAACAGAAAGTGTCAAAAATGCAAACTCACTGCCTTGATATGCTGGGAAGAGAACAAATAGAGTTCAGGAGCCATCGGGAAATGAGATCCTGGTGAATACCACAGGCTCTCATTTGGGACTCCTGGTCCCCAGGATATAAGCACAATAGCTTCCCCAAACTTCTGTCTAGCTTCGACTCAGTTCAATCCCTGACTGGAGTAAGGTACATAACCCTCAACCCATCTGCCCAGTAAAGAAAAGGTTGACCCCTTGGAAAAAGAATACTATGGGGACTTCTACAATTCTTCACTTACAATACCGAGAACTCAATAAAAAATTACCAAGTGCAACACAAGATTGGACCAAATGACTGAAAATCAAGGAGAAAAAATATTGTAAAAACAGACCCATGGGTGACCTACTAACTGGAGTTAGAAGAAAAGGACTTTAACATAACTATAACTAGTATGTTCTGGAAGGAAGGAAGAAAGGAAGGGAGCGAGGGAGGGAGGAAAAGATGAATAAGACAGATGAAAAGGGAGATTTTCAACAGAGAACTGTAATCTGTAAAGAAGAATCAAATGAAAATTTTAGAACTGAAAAATGTAAATGAAATTAAGAACGCAATAGATGGCTCAACAGAAGATTAGCAAAGCAGAAGACAGGATTAGTGAGATGGAAAACAGGTCAAAAGATAGCCAAAGGGGGGACTTCCCTGGTGGTCCAGTGGGTAAGACTCTGTGCTCCCAATGCAGGGGGCGGGGCCCAGGTTCGATCCCTGGTCAGGGAACTAGATCCCACACGTATACCACAACTAAGAACTCCACATGCCACAACTACGAGCCCGCATGACACAACTAAGGCCTGGCACAGACAAAATAAATAAATAGATAAATATTAAAGAAAGAAAAAAAGATATCCAAAGGGAAGGTCAGAGAAGGAAAATGGATGGAAAATACAGAAAAAGTATATGTGATATGTGGAACACAGGGAAAAGGGCTAACATACTTTTCAACACAATCCCACAAGGATAGAGAAAATGGGGAAATGGGAAGGAGGAAAGACAGGAAGAACATTTACAGAGGGAACAACTGAGAATTTTCAAAACTGTTAAGACATCAACCCACAAGTTCAAGAAGCTCTGCAAACCCAAGCAAGAAATATGAAGAAAATCACACCTAGGCTCATCACAGTAAAAAGAAAATTATGTAAAAGAAAAATAACTTGCAGAGTAGTAAGTCCTGGGCCTCTTAAAGATTATAATACTAATAAACAGTCACACAGAGACCACAAACTCAGATGCTTACAGAAGTCTTTACCCCTGGGGCAAAGACCTGCAGCTTCACATGGAAAGGGGCTAATTTCTAGTTAAATAGAAAGGATGAGATATATCAAACATCATGCTACAGACTTAATAGGTATCTCATTTCATCCTGACTTAAAAAAAATTATGGGGAGTTGAATATCATTATCCCATTTTACAGATTTTCAGTAAAAACTGATGATCAGAAATTTTAGGTAATTTCCTTAAGATACACAGTGGGTAGAAAGTAAAGCCAAAATTCAAATTCAGTTATGAATGCTCTAATGTCAATGTCTTATATAAAAACTCCTATAAAAATTACACTACAAATCACAACAGAAGCCTCCACAATTTTCATGCCTACAACTATAAACTATGTGATCAATAGGAAATGCTTAAAAATGTGTTTCTTTAGCAGGTGCATTAGTTATCTATAGATGCATAACATATTATTCCAACATTTACTGACTTAAAACAACAATAAATATGTATTATTTAACCGAGTTTCAGTGGGTAAACAATACAGAAGTGGCTTTGGCTGGGTGGTTCAGATTCAAGATCTTTTATGGGGTTGCAGGGAAGGTGTGAGCTGGGCATCTGAAGAATTGACTGGGCTTAGAGTACTGGCTTCCCAGATGGCTCACTCAAATGGGTGGCAAGTTGGGGCTGGCTGTTGGCAGGAGGCTTCAGTTGCTGGCCTCCTCGACTTCTCCAAAGGGCTGCTTGAGTGTCCTTAGGACCTGGCAGAGGTGGCTTCCCCAGAGTGATATGCATAGTGGAAACCCTAATGTTATATATGACCTAGGTTCAGAGGTCACACACTGATGCTTCTGCAATATTCCGTTGATGATGCAGGCCAGCCGGGATTCAGTGTGGGAAGGGAGGACACGAGGGCAGGAATAATAGGAGGTGAGGATCACCAGGGGCCATCATGCAGACTAGCTACAAGAGGAGTAGTAAAATTTTAAGAGCAATAAACCTGGTTTAATTTAAAAAATCAATATTCCATGTCTACTGATGAGCTGTCTTAAATTTTCTTCTCCAAGTATACACAAGCTAGTAGTTGGTTATTTAGTAAAAGGGTGTTAAAATCAAAGATGGTCTACCTACTATTAACTTTCCACGAAGAACTCTAAGAACTAACACCCACAAAAGGAAGTATCATGTTCATGGTTCTTTAAAAGACCTACCCTTCTTTAAAAAGGTAACTGCGATAATCACCCCAACCCAAGGAGATGCTGCATGTCCAAAAGTGACCTGTTGTTAAAATAAAATATCAAATAGCTAATTAACCAAGTTTTAAAAAACCTAGAAAAAAGAAAATTAGAAAAAGCAACAAATAAACACTTCTACTTATGTATCTACAAGCAAGAAATAGGAATCATTTCAAAGCTAACACTGAATGTAGCAAAGGCAGGATGTGTGCATTCTGAAGTAAATGTGTTAAATACAAATTGAATCCTGAATGTTAGTCTTTATAATAAGATGCCACATGTTGTTCAGGCCTAGACATCAAATGTGCATCCAATGTGAAAAGTTAATTCTAGCCTCTTGACTATTTTGCATAAAAGCACTCATCCACGGACCATTAGGTAAAGTTATGGTAAATAAGGTTTGCCTGTCTTATTTATAAGTGAAAACTAAATAATTTCTCGCACATAAATATACAAAAATAAATACTTTCACAGCACAGTTCACTGAAGCATTTGTGCTAGGCTTCGAAAACCATAAATAAAATGAAAACTCCAATATTAGGCACTTGACGTAGCATTTCACGCTTTTCTGACAGGTATCTTTTATGTTAAGTTAAAAGCGGGGTAAAGGTGAATTTTTAAAGGTGTTTTCTGCTTGCTGTAAACAAAGAAAATGGAAAGTGATTCAAAAATACAATTCGCAGAGGTTATTCCACCGCTGCAGACTATATATCACATTTTAAATAAAAAAAACATTAAAAAAAAAACCAGGTAGATTTCATAGAGTTTCACTGTAAAAATAAACAGAAAAAATGACTTTCATGCAATTTGAACTTCCATGGAAAACAACCCAGTGTTAATAAAAAGCAAATCAATAATTTTTGTTAAATTTTAATAATCTTGCAAGCCTACAAATAAAACCATCAACAGTCTGAGTTGAGATGACAGTTAACTGCGTTTCTATGACAACCTAGAGGAATAGTACAAGTCCTGACTTGCAGCTTAAGTGAAGATATGAACAGAGTGACATTTACCCATACAAGAAAAATCTGCAGCTTTCCTTTAAAAAGAATCAATTCCTCAACTAACATGGATTTTCACTAAGTGTATAGCACTTTTAATTAAAGACAGGTCCTTTAGATCATCGTATAGGACTCTAAAACACTATCTGAAAATAAATTTCTAATCACGGTCATTTTTTACTGAGTTTTG
This sequence comes from Aethalodelphis obliquidens, assembly GCF_003676395.1. Lineage (NCBI taxonomy): Eukaryota > Metazoa > Chordata > Mammalia > Artiodactyla > Delphinidae > Aethalodelphis > Aethalodelphis obliquidens. Next base: position 11,385,922 of record NW_020837971.1, read on the forward strand.
AACTTAAAAGTGAAAGAATTGCTTTTGGGGACAACAGACTAAGGCAATTAAAGATTTCTGCCTCAAAAACTATTTAGTAATTTGTTACTAACACCACAGGGTAAATTCACACAGAGGAAGTCCTGCCACCTAACTTAGACTTATGTAACCAACGAGAATATTGTACTTTTCACCTGATATTTTAAATTTTGTGTACAAGAAAAAATAGTTTGGTGTTTATAACCAATTTTTCATACTGTTTTAACTCTATCCACATCTTTCACACATCAGTACTTTTTTTTTTTTTTTTTTTTTTTTGCGGTACGCGGGCCTCTCACTGTTGTGGCCTCTCCTGTTGCGGAGCACAGGCTCCGGACGCGCAGGCTTAGCGGCCATGGCTCACGGGCCCAGCCGCTCCGCGGCATGTGGGATCCTCCCGGACCGGGGCACGAACCCGTGTCCCCTGCATCAGCAGGCGGACTCTCAACCACTGCGCCACATCAGTACATTTTATGTACCACTGTGACAGTTCAAATGAAGACCTGAATTTTATTTTTTTTAAAAAAAGTGTGTCATATGAATTCAGGGGGTTCACAGAAAGATCATTACATTTTCTACTGTTCCTATTAATATAGAACTTAAAATGTTATATCTGGATATCAGTTCTTTGTTAAAATACAGTTTTGTCTTGTTTGGGTTTTTTTCACAAAACAAAATGATACTAGATATACTGAAGGAGTGAGCTATTTACAAAGTCCAAGTTAAGTCAGTGGAGAATATCACCAGTGGAGAACTCCTGGGCAATTCACAACCTCACTCTATGGAGATGCCCTTCATCACATCCAGCCTCACCTATGAGAAAGACCTCAGTTGAACCTCTAGGAGTTTTAATAAGATGAATGGATTAGTTGATCTCATCATCAACTACATCTGACCAGGGGCAAATCCTTTTAATAAATATCCAATGTTTTAAAGCTAGATACAATAGGGAACACTAACATCCTCAAAAACAAAACAAAATTCTCATTGTGTAAAAAAAAAAACAAAAAAAAAAACAGTCTGAACTTCCACAGGAAAACACCAAGTCTTAATAAAAAGCAAATCAATAATCAGCCATCGGTCTGAAAGTATAAAGGTTTTCTTCCTCTAGAACATTGTGTCTAGAATTCTAGTTACTTTAGTAAGAATTGAAATACTCAAAATTGGTAGTCACCCTTATAAGTTTAAAGTATTTTTAAAAAGCTATCAAAATCTAGTGTCAGACATTTGAACTTTAGAAAATTTGTATTTGAAACCATTTTCTCTCTTAACAAATAATTCACTTCATAATAAGCCCCATGATATATTAAAATATTTCTTTTTGATCACTATTTATTAGAGGAGATAGACAGAGAAGAAAAAAATAAAACACAGTAGGTGCCAGATACAAATAAGAATTTTTTAAAGCATAACTGAAATTACACTGTAAGTCAATCAAAACGCACAATTTAAGTCTCAAAAACATAACTAACAAATTTTTAAGGAATAGAGCTATTCACGACAACAGTAACTGCATCAACGTTACTATCAACAAAGGTAATATAAATAGTCAAGAACTATTTATTATTGTGTATATGCATTTATTTGAAACTGTTACGTTACAAGTAAATGTACATGGGCAAGAAAGGGCATCTCCACCTATGTCATATCAGTCTGGAGCTTTTCCAGAAACAGTAGAAGAGGCTTATGATGAGAAAAGCTGTACAAAAAAGACGAACTGTAAGATTCGAAATTCATCAAGAAATTAGGACCTTTTTATTAACTTTGTATTTGCCCCCTCCCCAAATGACTGTCACCTCCTTAAAAGGGCAAGTCCCACTACTGACTGTTATAGGTGACAGTTCTATTACAAAAGGATGATTTTACTTACACAAAAAGATGACTATCTGGTAGGAAAGATGGCTTCATAGAGCCTTCTAAAATGTCAAAACCTATCAAGAAAACGACATAAACAAGCCAAGAGAGTAACTTCTGGTTTCCATTAATAACACAAGGTATTACAGCTGCCTCAATGACCAAACTTTTTAAGAAAGTGACATGGAGATAATGGAATTCATCTACAATAAAACAACTGTGGTCAAAGCTCCCAGGATGCCTTTCCATCAGACTGGTGACAGACAAGCAATTACATTCTTATATGAATGCAAATAATGTTGTTAAATTTTTTACTTTCAAGCAATACTGCTATTATTGAAAACACATATTAATCAAAAACAAGTAGCTGAAATTAGGAGCTGATAAATGTAATCTAGATGACATGGGTCTAACTTTTTCATATAGATAGAAAATTCCGATGAGTCTACTCATATGCATATATTATTTTTTAAAGCTTAAAATGCATATGGTTAAATAAGTGGTTCTCAACTGGAGGTAATTTTGTCCAGCCTCCAAGTCATTTACTTGGCAATGTCTGGGGATATTTTTGTTGTCACAACTGAGTTGGGGGAGAAGAAGCTACTGGTATCTAGTGGGGTAGAGACCAGGGATGATGGTAAATATCCTACAGTGGACAGGACAATCTCCCGGAACAAAAAATTATCTGGTCCAAAATGCCAATAGTGCCAAGGTCAAGAAACCCTGGGTTAAATAAATTTCATGAGATCAAATATGACACAGACCCTAAAATCTGTTTTCAAAGATGATTTAATAACAAAGGGAAAGGTTCTCAAAACGTCTTATTAGGTGAATAAGGAGGTCATAAAAACCTGCTTTGCATGATCCAAGTGTTATTGAAGAAATTCATATACACATGTTAGGGGGAAATGAGAAGAATAAACACCAAAATATCAATAGTAACCTCCCTAAGCTTCGGTTTCTTCGTCTGTAGAATGACAGTGATAACAGGACTCCCATCACAGGGTTGCTGTAACCATTAAGAAGATGGCAAATAAAAATCATTACTGTGAGCTACTGCCAATATTTTCTAAACCTGCTAAAATCAATATGCATTATATTTATTATAGAATTATTATATTTATATATTTTTAAAACCACTGTTCAACATCCTCTTCAAAACTTTGTATCTACTGAGCTAAGATTCTTTTTTTTTTTTTTAGCGGTATGTGGGCCTCTCACTGTTGTGGCCTCTCCCGTTGCGGAGCACAGGCTCCGGACGCGCTGGCTCAGCGGCCATGGCTCACGGGCCCAGCCGCTCCACGGCATGTGGGATACTCCCGGACCGGGGCAGGAACCCGTGTCCCCTGCATCGGCAGGCGGACTCTCAGCCACTGCGCCACCAGGGAAGCCCCTGAACTAAGATTCTTATCTCTTAAAGCTGCTCTCCTTCCTGTTTAACACTTTGACTAGAAAAGTGAGAAAAAGTTGAGCCTCTAATCATTGAAGAGCTCTACTTAAGATTCACAAGATATGCAGTCTTCATAAACCCTGATCTCTCCTTTGCTCTGTAGTATCAGAATTTCATGTTCAATTCAAGGAGGAGTTTATATTGGGAAAGCACTAAGAATATAGAGGGGAGGGGGGGGAAATGAGAAAAGCAAGTAAGCTTTTCATTTCCTTCCAGCCACATGGAATAACCTGACCCATCTTCAAGATATGCCATCCAGTGGCGGACAATTTCCGCCACTAAAGCCAACAAAACCCTCTTTCCCTTTCTTCCCAATACCCCTTGGTGATCACAAGATCCTCAGAAGCAGGGTTTACGCCTTTTCACTGTTCTGAACTTCACCTAACAAAATTGTGGGCACCTAATAAAGACCAGTGAAAACACAAGTACATCGTTAAGGGCAGACCGAGTTTAGTAAGAAGCTTTTCTCAGACATTCTCATTTAGATTTCCACACAGGAAAATCCAAATCATAGAATAGCAGCCCAAAGGAACCTCAGAGATCATCTAAATTATGTGTTATTTTACAGACATGAGGAGGAGAGGGAGGGGAAGGGAGGGGAGGGGAACGGAGGGGAGGGGAGGGGAGGGGGAGATGGAGATACCAAAGGCAAAGAGCAGCAAACAGTAGTAGTAGCAATAGAGGTCCCGCAAACTCAATGTTCATGACAAATTTACATTTATTTTTAATTTCTATGTTTACTGTTATATTAAAAAGTAAAGTGCCACAGTTCCTTGGAATTATTTTGTTTGTGAGGAGATTAAATACCTCTCGAGCATCTTTCAATGGCTCATTCCCTATTCCAGGTGCAAAGAAGCACCTGGCTAGCCAGTCCCACCAAAGCCTCTGACAGCTTCTCAATAATTTCCATGAAGAAACAGATACAGATTAAAAAAAACCCGCATAGCAATAAAAATTAAGATAAACCATTACCAAAGTCAAGGAGAAACTGATACGTATGTTGAACATGAACTCATGACACATCTTGATTTGGTTCATGAAAAAGTAACCCACCTGAACAAAATGTAGAAAGATGCTTTTGGCTCTCCCAATGCTCCATGCCCATGACTCAGAGCCTGCCCCACTCGACAGAGCAGACACCCACCCCACCCATTAGGGATTGTTTTTCTCCAGAAGGAGGTGACTATCTACAGCTTCTGCCCACTGTTTCTCTACACTTTCAACCCTAGCCACCATCTGCCTACATCGCCCTCCTACGGGCAGAGACTATAAGTCCCTAACACCTGGACAGTGCATTACTGACAGTCTGGGAGTTCCAGCTGTAAGCACTGCAGGACTGAGAAAACACTGGCATAAGGAAGGTGGGTATTGCAGGGAACCAGAGAACACTAATAAAGGTAAAAGCAAAAATGCATTAATAAACCAGAATACGGAATAATTAATAAGTCCAAGGGTTAGCACTTTTTAAAGACAAACAGAATAAGATAACCACCATACACACTGACAAAATAAAAATCATCAAAGTACAACCTATCTCCTGCAGAAAGGTACCTAGCCTAGACTGTTATAGCAGCAAGTTCTATTAAAAACCCTCAAAGAATAGAAAATTCCTGTTATTTAAACTATCCCATGACAGTGAAATAAACACTTCCTAACTCATTTTGAAAAGGTAGCATAACTGTAATATCAAAACTCCCGAAGAATACATCAAAGGAAAAAAAGAAAAAAACAGAGTTCAGTTACCTGATGCAAGAATGTAAATGTAAAAATTCAAAATAGAATATCATAAAGCAAACTCTGCATATATTAATAGAAAGCTTGGTGATCAAATCGATCAAATACTGCAGAACTGCAAAGACTGGTTATTAAGAAAGCTGATTTCATCATTTGATAGGTCAAAGTAAAAGCCCCATAGACCCACAGTGACAGATACAGAAACAGCATTTATAAAAATTAAACACTCATTTCTGATTTATAAAAAAAAAAAATTTCAGTAAACAGATCTAATATCACTTTATTTTTCAAAACTGATTTAGAAATTTTAGCCAAGGTGAAAGACAAGAAGATGAAAAACAATAAATGTCGCACTGTTGGTATGGTAGTTGAAGATGTATGGAAAAAACAAAACACAGTTTATAATGATGAATTTTGTGTCAACTTGACTGGGCCACGGAGTGCCCAGATATTCAGCAAATCATTATCCTGGGTGTTTCTGTGATGTGTTTTTGGAGGGGAATAACATCTAAATTGGTAGACTGAGTAAAGTAGATCGCCTTCCCCAATGTGGGTGGGCCTCGCCAAATCAGTTGAAGTCCTAAATATACCCTCCCACCGAGTGAAAGAGTTCTTCCTGCCTAACTGTCTTGGAAGCGGGTGACTTCTTTCCTGTCTTAGGATTTGAACTGAAACATCAGCTCCTTCTGGGTCTCCAGCTTGCCGACTCACCCTGAAGGTCTTGGGACTTGCCAGCTCCATAATCACACAAGCCAGTACCTTATAATAAACCTTTCTCTCTCTTCTAGATCCTACTGGTCTCTCTCAGATCCTCGTTCAGATTCTACCGGATCTCTCTCAGATCCTCTCTCTCTCAAATCTCTCCCTCTCTTCCCCCCTCCCTCTCTCTCAGCTCCTGTTGGTCCTAAACAGAGCCCATTGGTTCTGTTTCTCTACTGAACCCTGACTAATACACAGCTCTTGCCAAGCCAGAGAGAGCTGGCCTGGGCTGCTGGCCCCCTTCCCCCAAATCAACCCTGAAGATTGTATAAAAATGATAGGAAGGAGGGATTCCAGAATATCCCTGAGTGAGAAACCATGGAAGCAAGTGAAATCATCTAGAAGGGGGAGCTGTTTAGACCTGATGCTTACCTCTCCCCCACAATGCCTAACTTGGAGGTTTTGCTGCTCCATTCACTATAGAAATCAGCAGGAACAGCCGAGCCCTTGCAGGGGTGAGGACTGACCTGCATTCGCTCCTCTGTCTTCTAGCCTTCCGCCACCAAGTGGAGATTACCTCCTCCCAGGGCTGCTTCCCTGTAGATTTACCTCAAGGGCACTTTACAAAGGCTCAGAAGACTCTCAGAAACTCCCACACTGAAACATATTTTTCGAGGACATATCCAAATAGAAAGCAAAAATCTAGGAGATGCTGTAAGAGATATGAGAAATAAGAATGATCAAAAAATCTTGGTAAAGGGCTTCCCTGGTGGTGCAGTGGTTGAGAGTCCGCCTGCCAATGCAGGGGACACGGGCTCGAGCCCTGGTCCGGGAAGATCCCACATGTTGTGGAGCAACTAAGCCCGTGCGCCACAACTACTGAGCCCGTGTGCCACGACTACTGAAGCCCGCGTGCCTAGATGCCATGCTCCGCAACAAGAGAAGTCACCGCAATGAGAAGCCCGTGCACTGCAACGAAGAGTAGCCCCCGCTCGCTGCAACTAGAGAAAGCCCGCGCGCAGCAATGAAGATCCAACGCAGCCCAAAAAATAAAATAAATCTTTTTTAAAAATTAAAAATCTTGGTAAAGTTCACTAATGTCATTTGTTAACAAAGGACAGGGGAAGAAAGGAGAGAAAGTTATTCAAAAACCAACTGGAATTCAAAATCAAATGGGCAGTCACAAAATAAGCTAAAATAAAGTTTTCTTATGCCAGTTGTACCATACAGTCCTCATACACTGGACAAGTTACTTAAAACCTCAGTTACCTCATCTTTTGTGAAAGGAGGATGATAATATGTATCTTATAGGATTGTTGTGAGAATTAAATGTAATAAATGTATGTAAAGCACAAAGCACAGCATCACCTAAGTATCCAGTGAATGTCAGTTACTAAAAATATTACTATTATTTGTATTATAGCCCCCAAGTTTAAACGGTATAATTCATATCTTCCCTTTGGAGTTTATTTCCAGACATAAAATTGAGCAAACATAATTATTTCTAATCTATTTCCCTCTTTGTTTTATACTACTTACAAAAAAACAAAGATATATTACTTTTGAGTTTGTCACATCATTTCAAAAATGTTTTCAAACATATCTAAATGTGAATCTTGTTATTAAGAAAGTTAAAGGAAATGCTACAGTCCCGTTCTTATTAAGCCAATAGTCTCTCCTGGATGCTTGACCAAAAGTAGCCCATCACAGGCCAAGTATCTCAAAAATGCCCAACCACTGATAGAAACAATGAAAACAGACTAAAATCTTAAGCTTTAGCAGAGGTTTCCCCACTCCCATCTCTTTGATACTATTTTGAGAGATTTATTTAATCCACTGAGGTCTTTGGAGAAGAGAGTCATATTCTAAAGAATTATGATTACACGGATGCCTGTGAATCACTATATTTAAAAATGGTGGGATTTCCCTGGTGGTGCAGTGGTTAAGAATCACCTGCCAATGCAGGGGACGCGGGTTCGATCCCTGGTCCGGGAAGATCCCACATGCCGCAAAGCAACTAAGCCCGTGCGCCACACCTACTGAAGCCCGCATGCCTAGAGCCCGTGCTCCGCAGCAAGAGAACCCTCCGCAATGAGAAGCCTGCACACTGCAATGAAGAGAATCTCCCTGCTCACCGCAACTAGAGAAAGCCCGTGCTCAGCAACGAAGACCCAACGCAGCCAAAAAAAAAAAAAAAAAAAAAAAATGGTTGTACTCAAACTGAAATAGCTCACAGATGAAAAGAAATCTATGTGTTATTTAGATTTGTTATAGCATTTCTGGAGTCTGCAGAGAAAAAACTGCCTTAAAGCCTTGACAGGGTAGTATCAGGCCCTAACTGTTAAGTAGAATTACCATTTAAACAACATCCTTGAGCAATTATCAGAAAAGACACACATAAGTTTTTATAAATATAGCTCCCAGTATTAGCAATTTTGTTACAACTATTTTCTGTATGTTCTCCTTTGCTGGATGTATTTTACTCCTAAAACCCTAAGAATAAAGACTAATGAAAAGTGCTAAGGGACCAAGATTATACAATCACATTATTTACTGTATTAGTTTGCTATTGCTGCTGTAACAAATCACCATAAACTCACTGGCTTGAAACAACACAAATTTGTTATCTTACAACCCAATACAGATCTCACTGGGCTAAAATCAAGATGGTAGCAGGCTGCCGCCTTCTGGAGGCTCTAGCGGAGAATCTGGTTCCTTGTCCTTTCCAGCTTCTAGAGGCCACGTGCATTCTTTGGCTGTGGGTCCCCTCCTCCCTCCGCCACCTACAAAGCCAGCAAGAGCAGGTCGGGTCCTGTTTCACACCACATTACTCTGACCTTCTCAACCTCCACCTTCCACCTGTAAAGACGACACTGTGACTTGTGACTACACTGGTCCCACCTGGATAATCCAAGATAACCTCCCTATCTTAAAGTCAGCTGATTAGCAACCTTAATTCCATCTGCAACCTTAATTTCCTTTTCCATGTCACATAACATATTCACAGCTTCCAGGGATCAGGATGAAGACATCCATGGGGGACCATTATTCTACGTATCTGCCTATTACTGAGAATAATATATCAGTCAGAGAGGATAAAAATGATGGTGGGCTATGGAGCTGGATTCCCCAAGCTGAAACCCAAACTAGAAGAGTTCTCATTGCTTGCCCCTAAATTAAATCATGATCCTTTTGAGGACACGGGGTGGGATAAAACTGTTCTCAGCTTGAGTCAGGAGGCCAGGGGTGGTCACTGGTGCATGTTTTTGACAAAGGGACCTCTCAAAGTTCCCTTTGGTTTCACCATCTTCAAAATAAGCATACAATGCCAGCTTCCTATCATTGTTGTGAAGAGCAATTCATTTGTTCACTCACAAGTAGCTCTGCTAGTGAGAACCTGGTTACAGGGTCCCTGGCTTCTTGAAAGTACCTGGCATAGAACTGGACAAAAATAACAAAACGGCAGTAGCAGCAGCATACTTACTGAATACGTTTTAATGACAAAGTGCTAAACGACTATCATCTCCTTTAACAGTCACTGAACATTCTAGATACCAACATCTTGTAATACACAGTACAAGAATTTCTGCAAGCATCTGAGACATTTTGCCAACCCAATCTCCCCTGAGTCCATTCCAGTCAGGTCCCACCACCAACTCCACCAGTATGAGCCACCACGACTGCTCTTGTAAGGAGCACACCAATGGCCTCATTACAGATCCAAGGGTAAAGCCCTAGACCTCATCTTATTCCTCCTCCCAGCAGTATTTGGTATAACTGACGACACTCTTCCTCCTGAGATGCATTCCTCCCTTGGCCTCTGGGTCACTGCTTTCTAGTGGTTCTCTTCCTACGTCACTGGTTACTCCTTCTCACTCCCCTTTGAAGATTTCTCTTCATCTACCAGACCTCTAAAACGTTAGAGTACACCTTGGTCCAGACATCAGGCTTCTTATGTATCTGTCCTCAGGCCCTAAATGATCTCATCCAGTTTCATGGCTTTAAACACCATCCAAATGCTGATTTACAAATTCTTTTTTTTTTTTTTTTTTTTTGCGGTACGCAGGCCTCTCACTGTTGTGGCCTCTCCCGTTGCAGAGCACAAGCTCCGGACACACAGGCTCAGCGGCCATGGCTCACGGGCCCAGCCACTGCGCGGCATGTGGGATCCTCCCGGACCGGGGCACGAACCCGTGTCCCCTGCATCGGCAGACGGACTCTCAACCACTGTGCCACCAGGGAAGCCCTGATGCACAAATTCTTATCTTCAGTCCAGACCTGCACTGGTCTTTTTTATCCAATGACCGACTTGACATTTCCACTTGGATGGCTAATTGACATCTCCAACTTAAGATACCCCAAATGGAATTTCTGATTTACCCACCCCGCCCAACTACCACCATCACCAGCAACTCACCCTGAGCACCAAAACCAGTTCCAGCTAGAGTCTTCCCCTATCTCAATTAACATACTCCATCATCCTAGTTGCTCATGCTTGATTCCTCTCTTTCACTTACACGTCCACCTCCTAGTCAACAAATCCATTGGCTCTACTTCAAAAAATGCCCCAAATCTTCATCACCTCTAGCCAGAGTTTTGCCAAAGCCTCCTAACTGGTCTCACTGCTTCCTACTTGCCACCACCTTCCTGACTTTTTTCAAACATCATCCAAAGGGATCTTACCAAACAATGATCCTCCAGTGGCTTCCCATCTTACGCACGGTAAAAACCAAAGTCCATAAGCTGACTTACAGGCTCCAGTTCTTGACCACTCATTACTTCTCAGACATGATTTCCTATTACTCTGCTGCAGCCCTGTTCGTATCCTCGAAGACCTCTAGCAGGACCCCAACTGAAGGTACTGTATTTGCTCTTCCTTTCACCTATGAGATCTTTCCCCTGGATATTTACTTATATGTCATCTTATTAGAAAGCCCTCCCCTACTGTCCAGGATAAAAGAGCATCCCTCAGCCCACTCCACAGTCCTCTTACCCAATGTCATTTTACTTTTATCCATAACATGTATTACCGCCTGATATATATGTTTTTTGTTTACTGTCTGCCTCCTTTATCAAATGCTGGTGTATCCTCGCACCCAAAACATAATAGTATCCAATAAATATTTGTTGTATAAATAAAATAATCAGTCCACCTTGGGCTGTCTAAAATAATTTTCCTCCTATGTAAATTATAAATTTCTCCTAGTGAAACTGTAAATTCTGTTCAAATACATGTCATACCAGGAAAAGTCACGTTCATTTTCTCAATCTCGAACCAGCAGCAGAAATACAGTTTCACAAATCTTGCATCCGGAAAGTTTCTACTAAGTTTCCAAATATATCACTTTTATAATATATGCTTCACAGAGAATGTTTATCCTTGCCTGAATGATGCAATAATCAGCAGAACCTGTTAATATTAATAGCTCATTAAATGAAAAAGCAAAATTTTAATCCAAGGGCTATTTGGAAGAATACAATATTATAACCCCATGCTCCCTTTCTCTCACCAATCAATTTCATAACAAGGTACATTACCATTTTAGTTACCAGTTGCTATAAATTTGTTTATTAAAATTAATAGATATAAAGAACCAATTTAAGTTTCAATAAATGATTCACAATGTTCTACCTGCCAGGTAAAATAAATTATTTTTCTGTGATGCATTTCCTGATTTAAAAAACCTATCTCCTGATTTCTCACAATGACTGGTTTTCATTTTAACAAAACTGAAAAAGAATTCTCCTTGTGGCAGATGCACCGAGAAGGTACATTTTAAAATTAATTCCTCATTCAACATAAACTGTGTATAGGTTTGTTTTAAATAGGTTCAGCTATTTGTCAGTCTTCTTGGTTTAGTAAAATTAATATATCTAACATATTCAAAACCTCCTAATTGTGATATTTGCAAGAACTAAGCCAGATCTGAGTGGACATCACTTAGGAGGCATGCTTATAAATAATGGTAACAAAAATTATAAAGACAGAAGTGACAGTAACTAACCCTCTGTTATTACATGCCATGGCCCAGGCACAGGTCATGTAATTCACATGCAATTCAAAGGAACACACCATAGGCAGAATAAGCCTTCGTTTATCTATTCAGTTGCATTCATGAATAACTAAAGGTCACTGGAATCCTTACCCGGTAGAAAGCAGACTTCACTACATACCAGTTTCCGTTCGGTGCTCTTCTCTTTCCTTGCCAACCCTCTTTAGCCTGATGGCTTTCCCCTTGTTATTCTCCTCTTTGCTGTGCAAGTTTAATCTTGAAAGGTTAGGCTAACACTTTGATGCTTCTACTGCAAAGTTCTTTGTACAACCCACTAAACTCCTCTACAAAGGTGGCATATACTTCTAAATAAACAGTACACTGAGAACCTATTCAAAACAGCGTTTTAAAAAAATACATATCTCTATGAAGCAGAACTGCTTCAGTTTCCAGCTCTATGAAAGTTTTCCACAGCACACTGTACCTGGTCCACAAATAGGAAAGCTCTTATGGAAGACGATGACATTTCTATATTGCTTTTGCCTCAATTTCCTCTCCCTGTGTCACTGAATCTACTCAGAAATAAACCTCTGCTAGGTCAAACCATTACAATTTTGGAACTGTTTATTACTTCAGCATCCTGCCTAATATAGTACTTAAAAGGACTGTGGTCCATATTAAATGAAATAATCCATGTAAAGCAATGAGCACAACACATGGAAATAAGTGAACCTGATAAAATGAAGTAACTGATAATTCTTCATGATCTAAATATTGTCTTCCATTAAAATGTATATTATAAGAACAAAATGAATCAGATGTTGGAATTATCTGGCAAGGATTTTAAAGCAGCCATCATAAAAGTGCTTCAACAAGCAATTATAAATTCTCCTGAAACAAATGGAACAATAGAATATTTCAGCAAAGAAATTAGTCATTTAAAAAATGGAAACTTTAGAATTAGAAAATACAATACCCAAAAGAAATAACTCACTGGATGGGCTCAGCAGTAGAGATGACAAGGACAAGACCAATGAACTTAGGGATCTATCAATGGAATTTACCCAATCTGAACAACAAAGAGAAAACAGACTGGAGAAAATGAACCATCTCAGGGACCTGTGGAACAATAACAAAAAGGGTAATATTCACATTATCAAAGTCCCAGAAGGAGAAGATAGAGGAACTGAGAATATTCGAAGAAATAATGGCTGAAAATTGTCCAAATTTGGTGAAGGACATAAACCTACAGATTCAATTAGCTAAACAAATTCCAAAGAACAGAAATCAAAGAAAACCACTCCAAGAGACATCTTAATTAAAATTCTAAAAACTAAAGTAAAAAAAAATCTTGCAAGCAGCCAGGGAAACATGACACATTACTTATGTGAGAGTACCAATTCAAATGACAACAGATTTCTCATTTGAAATGACAGAGGCCAGAAGGAAGTGGCACATATTTTCTCAAGTTCTAAAACAAAAGAACTGTCAACTACAAAAGCTATACCTGGTAAAAATATCCCTTAAGAATGAAAGGGAAATAAAGACATTCTCAGATGAAGAAAAACTAAGAGGATTTGTGGCTTGCAAATCTATCCCTAAAGAACAGGCTAAAGGAATTTTTCTAAACAGGAAGGAACAGAAGATAGAAGAAAACTGAAGAAGGCTTAGAACTTTAAAAAGAACATAAAAATGGGTGATAATGGGGTAAACATAGCAGATTATCCCTCTTTTCATGAGTTTCTTAAATCATATTTGATAGTTGAATTAAAAAGTTTAATACCAACTGATGTGGTGCTCAATGAACAAAGTAAATATTTAAGACAAGTGTATTTTAAAAATGGGAAGGGTAAAGGGACATAAAAGTAAGGTTTCTATATGTGACAAGAAGTAGTAAAATGTCCTGGATATCAGTAGACTGTGACCAGTTTTGTATGCATATTTTAACACCTACAGCAACCATTAAGAAAACCATACAAAGTAATGTACTCAAAACCACTATAAATCAATCAATATGGAATCTCAGAAAAATGTTCAAGCAACTCACGGAAAGGGAAGAAAAGGGAAACAAGAGAACTGAAAAACAGAAAACAAACAGAAAAAAACCCAGCAGACTGAAACCCTGATATGTCAATAATTCCCTTACATGTGAATGGTCTAACCACGCCAATGAAAAGAGTAGCAGAGTAGGAAAAAGTCAATCTCAAAAGGTAAACACACAGTACAGTTCCATCCATATAATACGTTTGAAATGACAAATGTATAGAGATGGAGAACAGAAAAGTGGTTGCCAGGTGGTGGAGGAGGGGGAGGGAGTGGCTGTGACTTAAAAGGGAACTTATTTTTCATCTTATGATGAAACTGTTCTGTATCTTGACAGCACTGGTGGTCACAGGAATCTTCACATGTGATAAAAGTGTACAGAATCAAACACACACACACACAAATGAATGCATATAAAACTGATGGAATCTGAATAAGGTCTGGTCTGTAGATTGCATCAATATGTATCACATATCATATCATGTCCTGGTTGTGATGTACTAGAGTTACCCAAGATGTTACCCTTTGGGAACTAGGTAACGGGTATAAAGAAACTCTCTGTATTATTTCTTACAATGGCATGTGAATCTACGATTATCTCAAAATTTTAAACTTTTAAAAAACTCAAGAAAAAAATGCTTATTAGAGTAAAAACAATTTTGGTTTTATATAAAATCTTGGATAAAATAAAGAGGGCAAGAAATAAACCAAACTTTTTCCCTAACTCCCTGTTTGAGTTTGAGGTAGGGAAGGAAGGACATGCAGTTTTATTTTGGGTTCCACAGCTTTGCAACCCAAAAGTTCTGTAGTACGTACAGACATTAACAAGTTTTGTTTAAAAGTAATAATTGTATTGTTTTGCTAAGTATATAAGTAATGCATATGTTATGAAAAATTTAGAAAAATGAAGGCAGATTATGATAAGGGTCACATGACCCAGTGATGATGTGGCCTTGTAGTCCTTCTTTCTATGATCATATGTGGACTTTGGAGGGTGAAGAGAAACTGGATTATTCTCTAAATCAGGAATCAGCAAACTACAGCCCACAGCCAAATCCAGCCAGATGCCTGTTTTTGTACAACCCACAAAGAAGGGTTTTTACATGGTCATATGCTTACATACCTTCATAATATCCTCAGTATTGCCTCTTTGATTGCAAAGATTGCAAAGATTGCAAGTACTTACTATCTAAACATTTACAAAAAGAGCTTGCCAATCACCCCCCACCTCTAAACTGCATTTTTGTCAAAAGCTTTTTTAAATTAAAAAGATAATGCAATTCCTTATTTCTAGATATTTAGCCTGTTCTCAAATTTTTATAATATAAAAAGTTGTAATGCACATTCTTGTGGCTACATTTGTGCACAGAGATGAATGTACTTTTCAAAGGGGATATAACTTATAACTAACATTATTTTATAAATATGTCATACGTATGTTGATAATTATTTATAAATGTTTTAATTATTTTGTAAATAAATAACATTTATTTTATGACAAAACAGGAATTTTATTAGATTATTAATGTCATATATACATTAGCTAGACAATCCTCTCTTCTCCAGAACAGAAAGCTAGTCCAAAGATTCTAAAATTGACGTCTTATCCTACTAGTTGAATGAGCCAAACTCTATAACATCACCCAAAATATCATTTTATACATAGGAAGAAGTTCTAAGGAAGGTTTTTTTTTTTTTAAGGCCTGTCTAATTCTATAAAGGTGCATAGAGGAAGAGTCTGGCATAAAATTACAGAGGTCAAGGTGAAGTTGAAGGTAGCGTAGCTGAGGTGAGAAGACCAGAACTTGCAGTCAGCTTGCTGGATTCTAATCGATTTACAAGCCAGGGGACCCTGGGCAACTTAACTAAACACTCTTAAGTCTGTTTCTTCATCTGTAAAACAGAAGCGGTAATCATGGCCAAGTCACAGGGCCGATTAATACACGTAAGCACTGTTTCCTACATCGAACGTGCTTGTTTTTGTAATGAGCCTCATTATCCAAATAGATGCCCAATACTGTGCTCATTCCACAATACCATCTTTGCTGCAAAGAGAGCGCAGAACCTTCCTCTATAAGCAGTAACTTGTAGGATTTTAAAAATAAAATCCCAGATATTAGCTTGCTCACTTGTGTGTGTGTGTGTGTGTAAAAGTTTATTGCTTGTTTCAGCCAGAACAAAGCCATTAATAAAAGGGGTCACCAGTGAAGTAAAAAGTACCACCTTTGAGGGAAAAAAACTGAATACAGAGATATCAAATTTTAGGCTTAGAATGTCTTTTGCCTTTAACTGCCTAATCATGGGGTTTACTCTGTTTCCCACCATACAGAACTAGATACTTTGGTAATCTTCTTGGACCACACCACCCTGCCCCATCTAGCTCATCTCTCACATACCAGCCTATACTTCCTGTTCACTGAACTTGAGAAGTATTTCCTCTCTGCCTTCTGCTACTGCTTAGCCCAGACCCCTATACCCCATCTCTAATGGGGGCTTCCACTGGAAACTTCCTGCCACGGGTCTCTCCGGACAGTTCATCTGTCACCAGCCCCTATCCTCACCCCTGACAATCAAGACTTTGGCTGCCTCCCCTCGGCCGCCCACCCCCGTGTCCACAGGGTCAAGTCCAAACTGCCAGGGTCGACACATTAGGAGCTTCACACCCGCACCCTGGTTTCCTTGTCTAACCTCGTCTCCCCAACTTCCTCCTGCATGCCGGCCACAGAGAGTTCATCACAGCTGGCTGAACGTGCATGCATTTTCATGACTTGGCCTCGGCACATACATTCCCTCCTTCCCAGAGACGTGCCCAGCCTCTCTGCCCAGACTCATCCTCCATAATAGCTCCTGAAGACTCCTAATGAAGCCATTCCTGACTAAACACCCACTCCCTCTGTATTCCCAGAGCACTCTGCTACCACCTACATGATAGCAGCCATCATCCCTGAAAACTGAAAACATCTTAGAGCTTCAAAACGGGAATGAAATCCTTTCGAAGACAACATATTTCTTTGTTAAGCTTTCCAAGACACCATCTAAGAAATAGTCTGGCTCACCATTTCAAGGTGGAATAAACAGTAGACTGTATATTAAAAACAAAAAATCCTAGACATGAGGGCCAGTTTAGTTATCCTTCAAATTTGCCATAATTAAGTATTAACATGAATACAAGACCCCTAACTATGCAGCTTATTAAATAACATTGCTTACTATCTTGGTCGTAATCCGGTTTTGAATTTCTACTTTAAGTATAAAGAACAAGTTAACATTCTTAAAGTTTGACATCCTGACATAAACACCACTTTTGTTATTTTAATTATACTCCACACCTCAAATTCATTTCCTTTGGCTGCAGTTTTCAAGATTAGTGGAAAACATAACGTATAATTTTGAGCATTCTGTGTTCCTTTCTCAAACACAGTAAAATAAGAACTTTGAAGAAAACACAGGAGGAAGCTTCACAACATTGGATTTGCCAATGATTTCTTGGATACGACACTAAGAGCACAGGAAACAAAAGTGAAAATAGATTAACTGGACTACATCAAAAGTGAAAATTTCTACATATCAAAAGATACACTCAACAGAGTGAAAAAGTGACCTAAGGAATGGGAGAAAATATATGTAATTCATATAACTAAAAAGGGATACACATAGAAAAATATATATTCTCTATATATTCTTTTTTCCTTTATATAGAATACACAGATAAAGATAAAGGTAAATCACTTATAACTCTACAGACCTTTACCTAGCTAGCTAGCTATCCATCTATCCATCCTATCCACAGGTTGTTGAGTTGTATCTGTATCTATCTGATAAGGGGTTAATATCCAGGTATCTATCTGATATCCATATCTACACCTGATAAAGGGTTAATATCCAGAATATATAAAGAACTCCTCAACTCAACAGAAAAGCAAACAACTCGATTAGAAAATGGACAAAGGACTTGAACAGATATATCTCTGTAGATACAAAAATGGCCAATGAGCATACGAAAAGACGCTTAACATCACTAATTATTAGGAAAATGCAAATCAAACCACAGTAAGATATCACCTCACACCGTCAGGATAGCTACTATCAAAAAACAAAAAGGAAAATAAGTGTTAGTGGAGAAAAGTTCCAGAAACACGTTGCCCAACAATGTGAATATCCTTAATGATACTGAACTGTATACTTCAAAATGGTTAAGATGGTACATTTAATGTTATGTATGTTTTACCACAACTAAAAATTTTTAAATTAAAAATTAACTAAAAGTTTAAAAAATAACTTCAGAATAACCTAACACTATGGTTTTCCTGTAACGTGAAAGCCCAATTTATATGAAATGCAGCATTTCGTAAAGTGAGAGAAAAATAAATTGTTATATTACATCGTTAAAAACACTTGAGTATTGTTGTTCACAAAAATGGAGATCACCTGAGCATCTGAATAAACAAGAGGTATATGTACATAAAGGAAATGCCTGCCCTGAGAAAGCTTAATTAACAGTTACAAAAGCTAAGGGGAAGAAGAGATAGAGGAAGAAAAGGAAGAATAAAGATTCTCTGGCCACCAAGTGGTGCCTCAATACCAATACAAGGTTAGCAGTAACTCCCATTTTTCATATGAGGAAACTGAAGAATACAAGGGTTGAGTGCTATGCCCAAGGTCACACAGCAAGTACGAAGCACAGGTGAGATATGAACCTGAGGTACCATCCTGAGAAGGCACCAGGGCTGGAAGGCAAAATGACCAAAAGAGCCCAGAGTCTGGGGACTAGAATCTGAACCCATTTCTCCCATGAAACAGCTACAACCTTAGATGGTCAGGTTCCTTTTTGGGTCTCAGTTTCCTCAACGTTCACGTATCTTTTCCTTCCATTTCTTTCTTGAGTGTGGTCAACTCTTATTCCTTCACTTCCTAGTTTGATTCATTTCTGTTCTGAGATTTTAAATTCCTGGTTTAAGATAGTTTTTCACATCTGCAAAGGCTTGTTTAAAGATATTCAACTCATGATGGAGTGTTATGTCCGTGTTCTCTTGGAAAATTTTTGATTCTCACCTTGTTTTTTTCCTATAGTAGTTTTATACAGATGCTACCTGCTGTTTCAGATCATTTTAAAATGTCTTAGATTTTCCTGGACAGCACCAACAGGTGCTCCCATGGAGAGGTGAGGTATTTGGGTGTTTTACTAGGTTTCTTAGTTACACTGGTAAATGAAGGATGTTTTCTTTAATAAGTGGCATCTTTTTTTTGGTGATGGGGAGAGAAGAATAGGTAAATCTCCTGACTCTATGATATTGTTTGTTTCTGGGCACCCTGAATTTCCCTGCTTTTTCCTCTTCCCTTCACCACCAGGCCTCCAGGGGATGCCTCCCCCTTCTCTCAAGAAGCAGTCCCACCCCAATGCTGTACGGCCAGTGTTTCATGCATTTTCAAACGCCTTTCTTTAAATTTTCTGCTTTTCCAGTAAGCGGCCTGAGGTGACCTCTTTAAAAATGGTTCGCTATCCACTTGACCCAGAAAAACCCCACAAAATCATCCAAGAGGTTCAAATCTTCGTGTTCACTTTAAGAACACTCGTGAAACTGCCCAGACCATTAAGGGTACGCATATCCAAAAGCCACCAAGTATCTGAAGGATGTTACTTTACAGAAGCAATGTGTGCCAACCTGTCCTTACAATGGTGGAGTTGGTAGGTGTGCCCAGGCCAAACAGTGGGGCTGGATGCAGGGTCAGTGGCCCAAAAAGAGTGCTGTATTCTTACTGCACATGCTCAAAACTGCAGAGAGTCATGCTGAACTTAACGGCTTAGATGTAGATTCTCTGGTCACTGAGCACAGCCAGGTGAACAAATTCCCCGCAGTGTGGCACAGGACTTCCAGAGCTCAAGGTCGGATCAACCCATACATGAGCTCTCCCGGCCACACTGAGATGATCCTTACTGAAAAAGAACACATTGTTCCTAAACCAGAAGAGGAGGTTGCACAGAAGAAAAAGATATCCCAGAAAAAACTGAAGAAACAAAAACCTACGGCCTGGGAATAAATGTCACTAAAAACAATAAATGCAAATAAAAGTAAAAAAAAAAAAAAATTTTCCAGCACAGTCGCTGCTCAGATCCACCCGTCTCAGACCTGTTCTCACAACCTCCCCACTCAGGATGGGGCATGATTTATGATTTCCCTGTTTTCTGCCACCGCTGGGGCTCAGCTACTCTCCCCTCATTCCCATCCATCTGACCCTCAGCTCCAGTCAATCCAGAGCTTAGAGTACTCCCTGTTTCCTAACTATGCTGGAGACAGGGGTTATGCGTGCTTTTGTTTGCTTTCCTTCTGGATCCGTTTAGCATCTGAAGGATGTGGGGAAAGATTTAGTTGTAGGTGGCTGCCAACATTTTCCTTATCTCTGAAATGAAATTCCTGGACAGGGCTCTGACACTGCAGGATTCTGAACCAGTGATTCTGAGAACACGGGCTTCTCAGTTAAGTAGAACGTTCCAAAAATAAAAATGGTGCTGGTCTGAAATGCTTTCAATGCTTCATTAAAAATTCACAACTATTATATCCTATCTATAAGCAAATTCAGTAACACCTTACCAGGAGCTTTGAAAAGAGTATCAGAGATCCTTAGTAGTGAAAATGTGAGGAACCACAACTCTACAGCCAAACTACAAATGCATGATGGCATGATATGAAAGATATTCTCTAGAAGAATATGTATGTCCCCCTTTCCCCGCCAAAAGCAAAAAAGATAATAATTATAACATCAATCCAAATGGAATAGATTATATTAAATATCACATTGGTGTGGATTTCCAAAAGGTTATCATAAATACTTTTATATTGCTGAGTCAAAGGAAATACTAAAAGGAAAAAAGTAATTATTGTTATTAGTCCATCTATAAAACTAATAAACTAATGAATCAGTGTTATGCTTAAACTTATTTTTTATGCATAGCCTTGAGAAATTTTTTTAAAGCCCTCCTTTATATATTACTTTTTTCTCCTTAAATTCAATCGTTAACACAACTTAGCTCCCCAACAGCTTTTAAGGTAGTTACTTCCCTTTTTATTTTGTGAAATAAATGAGCATTTCAATGATTCAGAAACTATACCAATGAGCACGCCATATTCATTAAAAGAAGAAAGAATAAGTACTGCAGACCCGACAGTGGCTATTTTCAAAAATAGGTTTTTAAGTGTCAAGATTGGTTTGTAAAACTTTGCATCAATTTCACCACTGCCAACATGCTTCAGGTTAAAATACTGTTCAAACTGAGGAGAAAACTTTGTGTTCCTTTTCCTGTTTATTTTTCAAGCCAATCCATTTAATAGTTTTAAAGATGACCGGCATGTCCTTCCCCAAGGTTTAATCACCTATGGCCCTACTTTACCACGCCAAGTTCCGGGGAATGTTGCATTTAGCAAGGCATGACCAGCGCAAGATGCTGGCTTACCTAGAAATTCCCAGGTTCCTGAATCCCCACCTTACCTCAGACTCATCTGTAGATTCTTCAAGAGACCCCGTTTCCTACAAAGCAGAGAGCGGGGAAAACGGTCAGAACACGTGACAAAAGGAGAAAAAATATTTTCAAGGAACAAGAGTCATCATGTCCCCACCACCAATACCCACGTGCCCTTTTTTGGAGATAATTTGCAACTCCAGTTTAAAGAACTCCACGTGGCCTCCTACAAACACCTTCTTCATACCCCACAGGGTACCCTGAGATGGTCGCTCTGGGGCCACATGGATCCACCGCTCCCAGTGACCTCCCTTGACTGGGCAGCAGGTTAACAAATGACCCCAGGAATTCCCCATGGGAGGACCCAGAAGGCTTTTCCTTCGCTAAAGATGGAAATCAGTCTGGCAAAGCAGCCTTACTGATCTCAGAAGAGGCAACCGCCATCTCAAATTATCTATAAGCCAACTTTTATATGGCAAAGCTCTTGTGCTATTAATTACTATGCTATGAATCTGGCTGAGTCAAAATGATTGTCTTGCTTAACAGCTTTTACAACAGAATTCCCCTAGCGTGGTACCGATCAGACGCTGTGCAAACAAGCTGTATAATTTACATCCACTCTTTAAACCATTAACTGGAAGACAAATTCTGCCATTTAACACAGTTTCCCTCTTGCTAGACGATGAATCTTGCTGCTCTGGAGAAAACAAAGCAAAAAGGGAAAAAAAAAATGGACTTGATTCCGCTAATCTCTCACCTGTCCACTCAAAGGGAATGTGCTGATGCCACGCATCCGCAAAGAGGTCAGCAAAATGAAGATTTACTTAACGTGCTTACAGATATCAATAGCAATAAAAGGTTACAACTAATATGCTGACACTGAATGTGAGCATTTCGCAACCAACCACGAGATTAAAGAGAACCAAAAAAATGGGGCAAGGACATTTTAGATACATCAAGACAAAAAAATAAACATTTTAAAGAAAGTTGGATGCATATATTACTCAGTGCAAACTGGACTGCGGGATAAACACAAATCGGGCATTTGAAAATATTTTAATTTCATTCATTGAAAATCAGTAAGAACCTAGCAGGTGGCAGGCTGCCTCCAGAAGAGCCTAGCGGACAATACAGTCCCTGCTCTCAAAGTTCACCTGTGAAACAGGGATGAACGTTAGGTGTACTTAAGAATTTGATTGCAGTTCTATCATTAACCATGATGAATATCAGAATCTCCTCTGTATCCCAGGGCAGCCTGTTTTGGTTTCATGGTAATCTAAATATTAGAAAGCCCTTATTAATTTGGAGCTACAATCTCTCCACAGTAATTTCTGTTCTTTGCCCTAACATGACACGTAAAACATCCACTTCTTCTACTGCTTGCCAATTCTCCAGACACTTAATGAAACGTATCAGGCCGACCCTTCTAAATTGTTTCTCCCTCCGCTAACCATCCCCAGTTACTCGTTTTACGGCATCTGCCATCCTGATCCTTCTGGTTTTTTTGTTGTTTTGTTTTGTTTATTGCTTTACAATGGTGTGTTAGTTTCTGCTTTATAACAAACTGAATCAGTTATACATATACATATGTCCCATCTCTTCCGTCTTGCGTCTCCCTCCCTCCCACCCTCCCTATCCCACCCCTCCAGGCAGTGACAAAGCACGGAGCTGATCTCCCTGTGCTATGCGCTGCTTCCCACTAGCTTCTACCTTACATTTGGTAGTGTATATATGTCCATGCCTCTCTCTCGCTTTGTCACAGCTTACACTTCCCCCTCCCCATATCCTCAAGTCCATTCTCTACTAGGTCTGTGTCTTTATTCCTGTCTTACCCCTAGGTTCTTCATGACATTTTTTTTCCTTAAATTCCATATATATGTGTTAGCCTACGGTATTTGTCTTTCTCTTTCTGACTTACTTCACTCTGTATGACAGACTCTAGGTCTATCCACCTCACTACAAATAGCTCAATTTCGTGTCTTTTTATGGCTGAGTAATATTCCACTGTATATATGTGCCACATCTTCTTTATCCATTCATCCGATGATGGACACTTAGGTTTTTTCCATCTCCAGGCTATTGTAAATAGAGTTGTAATGAACATTTTGGTACATGACTCTTTTTGAATTATGATTTTCTCAGGGTATATATGTGCCCAGTAGTGGGATTGCTGGGTCATATGGTAGTTCTATTTGTAGTTTTGTAAGGAACCTCCATACTGTTCTCCATAGCGGCTGTACCAATTCACATTCCCACCAGCAGTGCAAGAGTGTTCCCTTTTCTCCACACCCTCTCCAGCATTTATTGTTTCTAGATTTTTTGATGATGGCCATTCTGACTGGTGTGAGATGATATCTCATTGTAGTTTTGATTTGCATTTCTGTAATGATTAGTGATGTTGAGCATTCTTTCATGTGTTTGTTGGCAGTCTGTATATCTTCTTTGGAGAAAAGTCTATTTAGGTCTTCTGCCCATTTTTGGATTGGGTTGTTTGCTTTTTTGTTATTGAGCTGCATGAGCTGCTTGTAAATTTTGGAGATTAATCCTTTGTCAGTTGCTTCATTTGCAAATACTTTCTCCCATTCTGAGGGTTGTCTTTTGGTCTTGTTTATGGTTTCCTTTGCTGTGCAAAAGCTTTGAAGTTTCATTAGGTCCCATTTGTTTATTTTTGTTTTTATTTCCATTTCTCTAGGAGGTGGGTCAAAAAGGATCTTGCTGTGATTTATGTCATAGAGTATTCTGCCTATGTTTTCCTCTAAGAGTTTGATAGTGTCTGGCCTTACATTTAGGTCTTTAATGCATTTTGAGCTTATTTTTGTGTATGGTGTTAGGGAGTGATCTAATCTCACACTTCTACATGTACCTGTCCAGTTTTCCCAGCACCACTTATTGCAGAGGCTGGTCACTATTCTGATGTCTTTACTCAACATCTATAATATGTTGCTCCTGATGCTAAATGTTTTACATGTAGCATCTTGAAATTTCCTAATGCCCTCGGAGGTAAAATGCAGAGGCTTAGAGGTTGAACTTAAATGGCTTCTACCATCCCTGACAGTGCCTGCACATTAAGTTATTAGCATTAGCTAAACAAGTCTTTGACAACTGTGCCAATAAGCCACAGCGAGATTATTTCCCACCTCTAGAGCTCTCAAAGAACACTTGACTACTCTTTGCAAAAAACTACATTAAACCCAAGGAAAAATTTTTTCCTAATTTGAGATCCATTCAAATATGCACATGGCGTATAAGGGCAAACGTCTCACTTACATGCGTCACTAAAACAAAAATGGGCCCCCAACCAGCAATTTCAATCCAAAGACTCAAAATCAAATTACCTTCTGTTCCCACTGGAAAGCATGCAGTGGTGGAATCAGATACCTCAAGGCATGGAAATCTCAGAAATCTGAGTCCTCCAAGAAAACCAGGCTCTCGGAGGAGCCTCCTGTGGCTACTGGTTTTCAAGAGAACCTTTATTCCAGGACACTCTCAGACTTACCCTCAGTGCCAGTCTGAACCTCCCAGACCTAGCTGTGGCCTCGAGAAAATGACCCTTCTTTCCACAGCGCTACCAAAGCCATGCTTGAGTGCCTTCAGGAACTGGCCTGGTCTGTTACTTCTTAGCTTCGTGTATTCATCAAGCCCCCCTCCTTAATGCTCCAGAGACAGAGGCAACAGGAAGACGTGAAGTGAATGTCCCCAGCAAGGGATCCCAGAAGCAAGGCTGAACCTCGAGAAAGTCAATGATTTTCAAACATTTTTTTAACTTCACATTCTCTCTTTCAAAGACTCTACCTTCAAATCAGAAAAGTGTAAGTTACAAAATTGTGCTAGTTTCAAAAACAGAACTACCATACGACCCAGCAGTCCCACTACTGGGCATATATCCTGAGAAAACCATAATTCAAAAAGAGTCATGTACCAAAATGTTCACTGCAGCTCTATTTACAATAGCCAGGACATGGAAGCAACCTAAGTGTCCACCGACAGATGAATGGATAAAGAAGATGTGGCACATATATACGATGGAATATTACTCAGCCATAAAAAGAAACTAAATTGAGTTATTTGTAGTGAGGTGGATGGACCTAGAGTCTGTCATACAGAGTGAAGTAAGTCAGAAAGAGAAAAACAAATACCATATGTTAACACATATATATGGAATCTTAAAAAAATGGTTCTGAAGCACCTAGGGGCAGGACAGGAATAAAGACGCAGATGTAGAGAATGGACTTGAGGACACGTGGAGGGGGAAGGGTAAGCTGGGACGAAGTGAGAGTGTCATGGACATATATACACTACAAAATGTAAAATAGATAGCTAGTGGGAAGCAGCTGCATAGCACAGGGAGATCAGCTCGGTGCTTTGTGACCACCTACAGGGGTGGGATAGGGAGGGAGGGAGGGAGACGCAAGAGGGAGGGGATATGGGGATATGTGTATACGTATAGCTGATTCACTTTGTTATACAATAGAAAATAACATACCACTGTAAAGCAATTATACTCCAATAAATATGTAAAAAAAAATTTGCTAGTTTCTAAGATAAACAGGCCAGACACAAAAAGACACGTACTGCAGGATTCCACTTAATATGAAACGGAAAGATGAACAGAGGTTAGCTAGTGCGGGGGGCTAGGGGAATGAGTTACTGTTTAATGGGTACAGTTCCAGTTTGTGATGATGAAAAGTTCCAGAGATGGATGGTGGTGACGGTTGCACAAACATGAATGTACTTAATGGCACTGAGTCACAACACTTAAAAATGGTTCAGATGATAAATATTATGTTATGTGCGTTTTACTGTAATAAGAAAAAAGTTGTGCTGCTCTGCTTGAAGAAAAATGAAGGGCTGGAAAGTACCCAGTGATACAAATGTACAGCTGGACAAATCCTGGGCAACAGGCTGAAAGCTAAACTCAACAATTGTTCCACTTTATCCTTCTTTTGCAAACCAACCCCTTAAACTTAATCATCTGCCCAAACAGCTTTAACGAACCATCTCGGTGCCTTGACCTGTGACCTCCTGAATCTATTCATCAACCAGCATCAGGATCATCTTCCCAGAACACACAGCACCCTGGTCACCACCCTCCTCAAAGAACCTTCGGGGGTCAGGAGATTTCAGATTCCCCAGCAAGGTTGTCAAAGTCCAGCCCAGTGTGGCACCCAGGGCACTTTTAGCCTCACTCCCCACTCTCTGCACAAACCCACAGCCCTCCAGCCACACCGGGTGACTTCTCACTCAGAGATCCCATGGTCACATCTCTCTGTCATTGGTGGCAGAAGAGCAACTTGCAGTCTGGATGTGGCCAGTAGGTGTTTTGTTTGGCCTGTCTAGTGTCTTTAAGACTTTCCCATACAAATCTGTATTTCTGACTTCCTAAACTCAGACTATACCTGAAATCCATATTTCCATATAACAGCAGTTGAAGCTGAGCAGCTACGGCCCCAGAGACAGAATGCACCTCACCACCAACATCCCCAACTTCCCTGCACCAGAAAATCCCCCTCACTTCCACTGCCACCCGGCGCCTTAAGCTTGGGATGCTTGCGCGGAGCCTCCTGAAGTGGTTCCTTCAGCTTAGAAGGCCCTTGGCCCAACTCTGCACTCACCCTAGTGGTCCTCAAACTCCCAGCATGCTCTACAGGGAAGCTCTCAGGGGGTACCTCTGGGAGGTGGTGGCAGTCAGGCTGAGGTCTTACTTTAACAATAGAGCTTAGATTTTATGTCTTCAATTTTCATGTTGCCCATCTGAGGCTAAAAAAAAAAAGATTGAAACTCACTGGCTGTTTCTAAATCCTAAACTTTCTTCATGGCCCAACTTAGGTCTCACCTCATTCACAGAATTGTCTCCAGTCAGTCCAGGCCACAAGGTCCAGACCCGGCCTCCAATAGCCTCTCTTCCTTCTATACCCATCAGCTTGCACCTAATATTAATTGCCTGGTCCTAGGAGTTAATCCTTTTTAATTCGCTGTGGATGAACCCAAAGGCTTTTGCCTATCTCCAACTACCCTACCCAAAGGAACTGGTCAATACCCGTTTGCCGATGATGATGAGAAGAAACAAGCTGCTGTGGAGAGGGTGTGGAGAAAAGGGGACCCTCCTACACGCTGGTGGGAATGTCAATTGGTGCAGTCACTGTGGAGAACAGTACGGAGGTTCCTCAAAAAAACTAAAAATAGAGTTGCGCTATGATCAAGCAATCCCACTCCTGGACATATATCCAGAAAAGATGAAAACTATAATCTGAAAAGATACACGCACCCCAATGTTCATAGCAGCACCATTTACAACAGCCAATGTCCATCAACAGATGAATGGATAAAGAAGATGTGGTACATATATACAGTGGAATACTACTCAGCCATAAAAAAGAATGAAATGCCATTTGCAGCAACATGGATGGACCTAGAGATTGTCACACTAAGCGAAGTCAGTCAGACAAATATCATATGATATCACTTATATGTAGAATCTTAAAAAATGATACAAATGAACTTACCTAGGAAATAGAAACAGACTTACAGACATAGAAAATAGACTTGCGGTTGCCAAGGGAGTAGGGGTAGGGATTGACCGGGAGTTTGGGGTGTGCAGTTGCAAACTATTATATAGAGAATGGATAAACAAGGTCCTACTGTATAGCACAGGAAACTATATTCAGTATCCTATAATAAACCATAATGGAAAAGAATATGAAAAAGAATATATATACGTATAACTGAATCACTCTGCTGTGCAGCAGAAATTAACACAACATTGTAAATCAACTATCCTTCAGTAGAATAAATTTTAAAAAAGAAATTAGCTGCTGATCCAAAGCAGTAACATTGTACCTCCGCTGTATATTCCTTTTCCATTTATGAGCAATACCGAGTGCATTTTCTCCAGGCAAATGCTTGAATTATTAGCTCGTGGCTACAGGACAGTTACAGAAGGGGAACCGAAGGGTGGCAGCACAAAAGGATAGAGCAATCCAAACACAACGTTAACAACCTGGCAGCAGCCCCAGGAAGGAGCTAGTTGGGCTCTCAGAAGACCCCTCCAATAAGGGCTTTCAACCCACCCCGACCCCTAATCCTACAATCAGGGCCCCGTGACAGCGGCCCGGGAGAAGACTCAGCACAGCCAGCCTCAGAGGCCAGGAGGGGTTAAGAAGATGGTCAACCCAGGAGGAGAAAGAGAAGCCGGGACCTCCCAGGTTGCAAAGTCCTCACAGTTTGGAGGGAATACACATTGTTTGTAGAGGGCAACGAAGAGAATCTGGGGAAGAAATGGGAGGCTGGAGCCTGAGGAAAGCCAGCTACAAACTTTGCAGGATGAAGAAAAAGAGCAGAGACCAGGCCCCAGGAAAGCTGACTAGGCTGGCGACGGACGTGAAACACACAACACTTACTACCACCTTCTTTTCCTTCCCAACAACTGTGTGCCACAGCTGAGCCTGTTGGAGGAGTGTTTCCGACGTTTCACAAAGGCACAGCACGGGAAAGAAGAAATATTTTGTGTGAGATGTATTTGATATCCCTGTGCACAGAGCCTCCATTACAGAAAGCTTTTGGGTCCCCAAGGACTAGACTGGTTGAGTAGGGAGCTGGCAGAAGCCGGGAGACTCAGGTTACCAACCTTTTCAACCAATTAGGCTCAACTACTATACTTATCCTGCAAATGAAGAAAAGCCTTGAGGTCTGCCCCAGCCCCAAATCTGACTTTGCATCAGAACCATCTAAACGCAGTAGGGAGAACTGGCTAATATCTGCTAATCCACTCCATCATTTTTTTTCTTTTCCATTATGGTTTATTACAGGATATTGAATATAGTTCCCTGTGCTATACAGTAGGACCTTGCTGTTTATCCATTCTATATATAATAGTTTGCACCTGCTAATCCCAAACTCCCAATCCAACCCTCCCTCCCCCTCCTCCCCCTTGGCAACCACAAGCCTGTTCTCTGAGTCTCTGTTTCATAGACGAGTTCATTTGCGTCACATTTTAGATTCCACATATAAGTGATATCATATGGTGTTTGTCTTTCTCTTTCTGACTTCTTAGTATCCACTTCATCTTCAGTAGGTATAAATAAGAGCCCAGAATCACAAGGATCTGGTTAAAAAAAAAAAAACCAAAAACACCAACAAACAAGAAAGCAGAAAAAAAACCACTAAGGAGGACAAAGTTTCTAGAAGAAACAAAGGCAACTGTGACTGAGTAGCCATGAATGGGAAGCTGCATGAAACACAGAAGCCCCTGATCTGATGAATGCTCCCTCCCAGAGGTGGTAATGCAGGAGCCCAGGAGGCTACCAGTAATCAGCTAATGACAGCAGCCTCCAGCCAACCAGCCCAGAGGAAGATGGGAGAAGAAACTCACAAGGTAATAAGCACACCCAGCTGAGCTAATTGGTGACTATACTTGTTAGATGACAGTAAAGAGTGGGCGCTCTAAAGATTTCTCTGATCCTGTGCTTTTGCAACTTCTTGTTCGGGGCTGTTTTTCCTTTAGTTATTTATTAGGAAAGTTGCTTTTAAATGACCTATCTTGGCCAAACTATATGAAAAGAGAATTGTGCACACCTAAGCCAAACCCAAGTTTGGGTCATAAATCATTGTCCTATTTACAAACCAACCACTTCAACCTAGCACTTTAACATACTTTATCTCAGTTCATACTCACAAGAGTCCCGGAGAGTAAAATCCCCAAGCTACAGGCAAGAAAACTGCGACACTCAAATATTTGTCAACTTGGTTTTTATTTTATACACGGGGCACAATCACATGAGGGTATAACTATTCATGAATGTACTATCTGATAATCCTTAAATGCTCTACAATACAGATAGAATGTTCCTCACTTCTAAAATGTAGTGGGAAATTCAAAGCAGAAACTCTCCTATCTGGTCAAAGAATAGATGGTCTGAGTGACCAAATATTTTTGGTTTTTTTGCGGTACGCGGGCCTCTCACTGCTGTGGGCTCTCCCGCTGCGGAGCACAGGCTCCGGGCACGCAGGCTCAGCGGCCATGGCTCACGGGCCCAGCCGCTCCGCAGCATGTGGGATCTTCCCGGACCAGGGCATGAACCCGTGTCCCCTGCATTGGCAGGCAGACTCTCAACCACTGCGCCACCCGGGAAGCCCTGACCAAGTATTTTAATGGACCAGGTTCTCTGCTGGTTGGTACGAAAGACGAAAGGGTACCCAGGGAGCTGGCAGAGTAAGCAATGTAGGAAATGTCATCTACAATTCATGTGAATTAATAACTTTCAAAAGTTTCAAGTAAGATAAAACAATTTAACACAAATTCTACTGAACCTAAATTAACAATTTGACGTTTTCAATTCAGAAGGCTATTCTCCCCCTAATAAATCCATTTAAACATTTTATTAAGCACCTAGTACCTGGAAAGCAGTAGCCCTGTGAGAGATACAGACATGAGTAAGCTCTGTGCTGATTCTTGAGGACTCAGCAATCTGCAGGAGAGATAAGACAAATACACGAACAACCAGACTTCAGGCAGAATGCTGTTCAGAAGCAAGGCATGGACAAATAGTGTTGGGCATCTGTGATTTGGAAGGTCAACTATAAGTCATTTTGGAGCTAGGTAAAACAGTTGGTTAGAAGATTTCCCGGCACAATGCAGGGTATTAGTGCTTTCTGTGAGCTATAATATATATGTCACTATTTTTACTAACTACCTTAACCATACTCAGCATAAACAAGGATTTCCCAATGACTTTAAAAAAAAAAAAAAAGTTCATTCATATACAAAAAGTGATTTTTTTTTCCTTTTTTTTTGGTTGCGCCTTGTGGCTTGCAGGATCTTAGTTCCCCGACCAGGGATCAAACTCCTGCCCCCTACACTGGAAGCGAGGAGTCCTAACCACTGGACTGCCAGGGAATTCCCCAAAAAGCGATCTTTAGTTTGGGAGTCTGTGGGCTGTGTTATAGTAACTCAGTTCAGATCTCACTCTTTTGGTTCTTCCTAAAATTACGGTGGGTGAAAGGTCCATCACCAAAAATACAATGCTCAGAAAAGTTAAGAGGAGAGGTTGAGTTTTGTCTTGCACATCTTGGAGGACTGTTTCCATTTACAGTACATGGCGCTAAGGAAAAAAAGCTTCCTTTACCCTCACCTGTTTGTCATAGTTAATTTTAACACACGTCTTGATTCTTAAAGCATTCAGGAGACGTGAGGAGAATTATGTCAAGATTGTCTAAAAGGTTCAAAGCAGCAGAACAGAACAATTAGCAAATTTATTTAACACCACTTTTGGGCTCTTTTAGCCTTCCAAAAACTATGTAATAAAGGCCTCCTATCTTGGTCAGATTTCAGTGGCTTCCTATGTGAAATGCAAAATACACAAACCAAGCAGACTGGGCAAAGTCTAACCATTTTTAATCTATAAAGGCCCAATAATACAGGTTCAATTATCTGGCAGCTTTCTCTAAAAAAATAAACAGAACAGCAATTTGTGGATGTTAGCTTCTTTCTGCTGTTGTCTTTTTGAGAACATTCTTTCTGAGAATGACACGGATACCACTGGGGGAACAAATGCCTGCTCTAACCATATACTGGCTGTTAAAGCATCACAGGTGAAATAATGACTTGAAGGAAATGTATTAAGGTGATCAGGGCTAATTCTATTTCACAAAGTAAAAAGTGATTTAGAATAGGTTTTTAAGTATTTTTAAAAAGGCAGAGTATGCCAGTGAAAAATTGTGAGCTTTGGAGACACGACTAGAGATGTTTTAGACACAAGCCTCGGCGAGTTACTTGACAGAATTGCAATTTGTTTATCTGTAAAATTCAATCACCTAACATACTGAGAGCCAAGCACTTTTCCAGGTGTCAGGCATACAACGTGAACAAGTCCTTGCCATCATGGAGCTTATAGTCTTATGGAGAGAATATACGGAAATATACAGAGTATAGCAAAAAAAAAGCTATTTAAGAACACAGTATGTCAGATGGCCACAAGCGTTCAGGAGAAAATTACACAAGAAGGAGGTTTCAAAGAATGGTCATGGAAGGTCTCATGCAAAAAGATAACACTTGGACAGACACAGGAAGGAAGTGACAGAAAGAGCCCTGTTAATATCTGGGGCCAAACAAAGGGAGCGGCATGAGCCAAGGCCCTGAGGCAGGTCCATGCCTAGCTTGTTGAAGGAAGAGTAAGGAAGCCAGGATAGCTGATGCACAGTGATAGAAGGGGAAGAGAATAGTGGAAAATGAGGTCTGAGGACAAGGACAGAGAGCAATTGGGACAAGGTGCTATTGGGCAACTAGACCATTCTAAGGATTCTGGCTTTTTTTCAGAGCGCAATAGGAGACCACTGGAAGGTTTGGAACATAAGAGATGCCTGATCTGACTTATATATCAGAATAAAATTTACCAACAGAATTCTTTTGTGAGGACCAAATGCAATGTGAGAGGGTTCTTTAAACTGGAAAGTCCTGTAAAAATGCAAAGCATTCTTACTATATCATTAACTTTCTAAGTGTCTTTTTACATCAGACAGCTTTGCCAAACTCCTGCACAAAACAGCAGTAAATTCTAAGAACTCTCTCCGTTCCTACTACACTATATCTAAGAATGTAGGAGCTTGGTTTCTTGCTTTTAAATCAAACCACCAAAAAATTTTATTTCAACAAGAGAGATGAACAGTGTGAAAACCAATCTCACGACTATCATCAAACTCAGCTGTGAGTCATGAAATTACATGAGCATTTCCCTTTGAACTGCTTGAAATGGAAAAGGAGGCTCCAGGGGTAGGCAGAAGACTCTTCTATTAACACACTGACGGTCCGAATTTAATTTCTACCTCAGCAAATTTCTTATTTATTGGCATATATCAAATGTACACAGGGCAAAGTTTCATTATGTAAGTGAAGTATGTTGGAAATGGTACAAAGTAGATTATTAAACTAAAAAAATTTCTCTTATGCTAAACAGCTCATCATCAAGTCACTGTTTAGAAGCAACTATGGAAACTGACCGCCTTGTTAATTTACAAGGAAAAACAGTCCCAAGCTGAAATGACACTGGAAATGGAAATTTAAGGTATTTCCCCAAATTCGGGTCTTTGTTTGCTTTTTTCTTTTTTTTTTGGCTTTTTGATGTAACTTTGTCATTTCAACTAATGTCTGACTACCACTACTGCCTATATGAAAATAACTCTATTGCCATCACTAACTTTTCCCTAAACTCCACTGTCACGTTGCCAGGTGTCGAGTGGACATTGCCATCTGATGTCTTACCAGCAACAAATAATCCCACATAACTTTTACTGAGCCCAACTTTTCCCAAGCACTTTAAATCTGTGTTAAACCCACTCCATCTTAAAACCACCCTTCAAGGGCAGTACTATTATTATCTCTATCTCGCATTTTAAGCCCAAAGTCACATTTTAAGAATGAGAACCAGCAATGGAGCCTAAGACATTTTTGCTCCCGGACTGATAGATACACTTAACTACTGCCTGATGCAACACTGACTTAGATGTGTAACTAAATGAAATTGATCCGAAACAAAACTCATCGGATGCAACAGTGACTCAGCTTTGTACCTAAATGAAATAGTCAATAGATCCGAAACAAAACTCATCCCATCTACGCTCTCCTAGTTCACCTGCATATCACCTCTTACCGTCCTATTTCGAGAGGAACTTAAATTTCAGCCACCTGACCTCAAAACTCAAATCATGTGTGATGCCTCCCACGGGCAGCCAGACCCTTGTAGAGCCCGGCCTGCCTTCAAGCCAAAATTTCACGGGGCACAAGCCACAAGAGCAGCGCCGAAGGAAGGGCCGCCCCGCAAACGCCGGGGGTGTGTCGGGGCGCTGTCTCTGCGTGACGTCCAGGAGCCGACATCCCACCCGCCTCTCCGCTCCCCGAAACGGACTTTTGCCATCTCCCCGCCCCACGTGGGCCTGCCTCGTCCCGCAGGAGCCCCGCACCTCCGCACGCTCCACTGCACGCCTCCGATCGCCTCACCCTCGCCTCCCCTTCCCCTGCCTAGCAGTTGCAGCCTTTACCTGCTCCTCCGCTTCCGCCATGACCGAGCAGGGGAGTCACATGACACACCCGGAAATGAGAGAAAACAAGAGCCTGGGGCCCGGCGCCTGCTGGGAAATGTAGTTTTAGCATCGTCTGAGTCGGGAAATGTATTCTAGCTGATGAACCTACTGGGCCTCGTTTCGGCTTCCAACTCCCCAAGCTCAATGGAATTGTGCTTTGGAGAATCCAAACATAACCATCGTTAATGCTATGATTTATTTTATTGTTGGTCTTATCGTTTCCGTGGTTACCATAGTATTTATTTATACTTAGTGTATATCATGTCCTGGATTTATAGCTTTGCGTGAAATATCTCATTTAAGTCTCCCAGCAAACCTTACTGTTATTCCCATTTACAGAGGGGAACATCTTGGCTCAGAGGTCACACAGTTAGTCAAGGACAGAACTAGGATTCGAATTCAGCTTTGTCTGATGCCAAAGACTCTGTGATTACCAAATCCAGCTTAGTCTAAAAGTGTTTTTTGCTTTTTTTTTTAAGTATATTAAGTAAATATAAAACAGTCTTTGAAATAGAGAACCAGAGACAATTTATCCTCCAAAAAGATGTAGCTCCTACTGTTTGCTACTACTTTAAGTCAGCTTTCTCTTCTGGCACCTGGACATTGAAATTTTAAAAAACCTCTGTGTTTAATTATTCGTTTAAATTTTTGTTGAGTATATTCTATGGGTAAATATTCAAGATAGAATATAAATCTGTCCTTGGTAAAGTCTGTAAAACCACTGTATTACTTTCATCCTTCAGAATGAATGATCCCCTCTCCATGTTTCTGGGAATTATGAACTCTCCTTCCTAAACCTCAGAATCTGCAGTATCCTGTTCAAAGATGGGCATTTACTTCTTTCCACTCATCTCCAGTAGATACAAACTACCAGAGGGCATCTCAAATGGCAGCAAGTGGTAGGTGCCCAGTGCCTTATTGACCCCCTGTGCTGCATGGACTCTGACCTAGTATGAAGTCATGGACTCAACACTGCGCCTCCCAGGTCTCTAGCTGTAACCTGCTCGACCCACCAATTCCTCAACTGCCAGGGTGACATCATCTGAGACACCTGTCTTCTCCCCAGGTTGGAAAGAGCCTTAGCTCCACCCTCTTCCTCCAAGTCTTGTTGGAGTCCCTCTTCTAGTCTGCTGATCACTTAGTCACAGGGAATAAAGATACACCAATGCCAAGGTATCTAGATATACATAGCCAAGTACCCAATACCCTAAGTATCAACCTTTCAATCTGAGTTTCTAAGATCTTCTCTTATAAAACAGGCCGAGAACAAACATTCATTGCTCATGATGGATTCCCAGTCCCACAAGGATCCTTATACCAACCAAAGAGGCTGTGGAAGCCCCCAGTCCAGTCTCCATAGAAAAAAAGAAATAAGCCTAGCTCCTCTACTTTTCTGACTTTGCTCACACACCATAATTTTCCCTTTTCCATTAGGACCTAGACCCACCCATTAACTTCTAGGACCAAACCCTCTCCAAACTGGCAATCTCTTCTGCTTTGATGAAAACACAGGTTCAGGATTAGGAAGGAAGATAGAGGATTATTAAAAAAAAAAAAAAAAAAAAAGGAAAATAGAGGAGTATAACCACTGTCTTCCCCCGAGGGTGTTTTTGTTTTATTGTTCAATTTTATTGTGGTGAGAGGTCAGGTAACACCTCCAGAAAAAGTGTGACTAAATACTGGGAGACAGGTGGAAAAATCACTGAAATTCAGAACAAAATCTTGTTCTAAAATTTTGTTTTTCTTTAAATTAGGAGTTTGGGATTAACATATACACACTACTATATATAAAATAGATAAGCAACAATAACCTACTGTATAGCACAGGGAAATATACTCAATACCTTGTAATGAACTATAAGGAAAAAGAATCTGAAAAAGCATGAATATATGTATAGGTATAACTGAATCGCTATGCTGTACACCTGAAACTGACACAACATTGTAAATTAACTATACTTCAATTTAAAAAAAAGTAAAACAAAATTGTTTTTCTTTCCCAACAGTATGTGGCCCCTCAAAGTTCTGGGGAGCTGCTAGCTTCTCTCTCTCCTTCTGGGCTGGCAGTCTTCCTCCTGAGCCCTCTTGGCCTCTGAGGCTAGCTGTGCTGAGTCTTCTCCCAGACCACTGTCACCTGGCCCCTTGTTGATGGTAGAATGAGGGGTGGGGATCGGAGAAAGACTTTATTGAAAGGGTCTTCTGAGAGTCACAATCAGCTCCTTGCCCAGGGCTGCTGCTCTCTGATTCATTGCTGAACATGCTTTCTTTTTGTTTTCTTGGAGGCTGGAGCTCCCTAGGTTTGTATGATGGATGAGTCATCTCCACAAATTCTCCGAGGGACACATTCCTTTCATCTGTCACATAGGTTCTGCTCTGGGGACCCTCCTGATGGAGCACATCCATCCAATGGCAGCCCAAGCAAGCAAAGTTGGAGGCTGGCCATTGACCCTGGGCCTTCCTGGTCTTTCTACTTTTCTGGAATGCAGAATGTTCAGCCTCTCTCTCTTCCTCAGAAAGGGTGTTATGGACCTGATTGAAGCTGACTGGTAAACGAAGCAACACAGATACGGAAAGATGAATTAGAGGAAGAAAGACCCCTGCCAGCTGGCAGGTTCACGCTACGCCTGTGGCCAAGATGAAATTCACATGTGACCTTGAGCCCCAAGTTTTCTCCTGTGAAATGAAAGTTTTGGGCTCTCTTATCTAGAAGGTTCTCTAGTTCCTGCTACTCGGAGTGTGGTCCACAGACCAGCAGTATCCGTATCACCTGGGAACTGGTTAGAAATGAAGAGCTTAGGCCCCTCCAGAGACTTACTGAGCAACAATCTGGATTTTAATCATATCCCCAGGTGATAAGCATGTAGAATAAAGTTTGAGAAATGTTCAGACTAACAGTCTTTCATTCTATGGCAAATTGACTGTTTCTTTCTTTCCCATCATCAGGTCACCTCTCCCAACTTCAAGCTATGGAGGTAAATGTAAGCATCAACTTCTCATTTTAAGTGTATAGGACCGAGTACTGTGAATAGTTTTCATAAACCAGAGCTAAGACTTTCTAAGTGTAGAGTGGTTCACAAGGCTCTGTCTCATAAGTTTGTTGCATAGCTCTGAAAGAGCTGACCAGCTCAATAAATTTAGTCGTTTTATTCATAATAACCTACTTCATTGTTTGAACACTATGAAGGGCTTTAATATTTTCCATTATAAGGTAGTATTTCTAAATTTCAGAAAATTGAAAAATCAAAGTGGAAATATGAGGTTAAAAAAAAAATCACCCCTTTATCCCTTCTAATTAGATGGTAATTTATAGAATCTTTTCCCAGTCCTTTAGCTTCCATTCCTCCTTAGGTTGCTACCTTTTTCAGTCTAAAGGTCTTTTTGTTTTGCGGTACGCGGGCCTCTCACTTTTGTGGTCTCCCGTTACGGAGCACAGGCTCCGGACTCATAGGCTCAGCGGCCATGGCTCACGCACCCAGCCGCTCCGCGGCATGTGGGATCTTCCTGGACCGGGGCATGAACCCGTGTCCCCTGCATCGCCAGGCGGACTCTCAACCACTGCGCCACCAGGGAAGCCCCTAAAGGTCTTTTTTGACAGGTAGTAACAAGAAAAGTTGCACCACATTATTCTACTAACTCTGAGCAATGATATTAATCTTTCTTTAATTAACTTTCTCTCCCAAATAGCTAAAATAATATTTATATTTTCTTTATCAATTTTGGTAAGCCTCAGCTTATTTTGCAGTTTGGTTTTGCAAAACCTGTACCCACTGAAACCTGTTCCCTTCTAATATTTCAAATGTCATTTTAAGATACAGCTTATTGTAATTTTCCCTGAGCAACCATTTTTTAAAGAAACATTTTTCTGGGACTTCCCTGCTGGCACAGTGGTTAAGAATCTGCCTGCCAATGCAGGGGACACAGGTTCGAGCCCTGGTCCAGGAAGATCCCACATGGCACGGAGCAACTAAGCCCGTGCGCCACAGCTACTGAGCCTGTGCTCTAGAGCCCGCGAGCCACAACTACTGAAGCCCGCGCGCCTAGAGCCCGTGCTCCACAACAAGAGAAACCACTGCAATAGAAGCCCGCGCACAGC
The DNA here is from genome assembly GCF_003676395.1 of Aethalodelphis obliquidens. Classification (NCBI taxonomy): domain Eukaryota; kingdom Metazoa; phylum Chordata; class Mammalia; order Artiodactyla; family Delphinidae; genus Aethalodelphis; species Aethalodelphis obliquidens. The sequence continues at coordinate 11,424,333 of NW_020837971.1, forward strand.
AACGAAGAGGCAACACAGCCAAAAATAAATAAATAAAATAAATAAATGTATATTAAAAAAAGAAACATTTTTCTAATTACAAAAATAATGCAAAATCATGACAGGCGACAGTTGGAAAAATACCAAAAATTATTAAATAAATTCAAAAACCACTCAATTTCTCCCTCCCGATTATCACTGTTGGATATATTTATTCTCTCTCTCTCCCTCTCTTCCTTTCTTTCTCTATGTTTATATAAATTTTTCAACAAAATTCTATCATCAAGTTTTGTCATCTGCTTTCTTCATTCAGTCATACTTTAAGATAATTCTCCAATAACATTATAAAGTGTTGTTCTAAAATATGACTTACTGGTGCACATCAAAATTGCATTCTGTAAAAATACCATAGGTTGTATAATCAAACTCTTTTTTGTTGCATACTTTGAGTATATCTAATTAACATCCTTGTGCATAATTTTGGCAGGTGGTCTAATGAAAGGTGGTATCCATTATAGAAACAGAGCCAACCAAATAAGAAACACCAGGGCTATTTACTGAGAAGCTGCTCCAGCATGGAAGTCAGCCACCCTCACCGGCATTTTGACAGAGACTCAAAGGCAGGCAGAGGAGTGAGAAATCTTCATGGTGGAAAAAAGGGAAGGCTTCGGGTGCACCCTGATTAGAGGCTGTTGGCATGGGGAAGTGGTAAGAGGGCTACTAGAAGGGGGACATCCTGTGTGATTGGCTTAGGGGTGCATATTTAGTTTTATCAGGTTCTAAGTTGGAAGCGGACAAAAATTAGGGAAGCTGTCAGTTATTAATCAGGTCTTGGCCACTTTGGGCTGTTACAGAAGTTACTGTTTAGCTTCCTGACTATTACTAGAGACAGCAGTCTGACTGCCTACAAGTCTACCTTAACAGCAGCCTGGCTTCCTGCGCTGCTATTATAGAAAAGGGGTTGATTTCCTGGGTAGGTTGCGGCAGGTTGTGGGTTAGAGTTCTGTTTTTTTTTTTTTTTTTTTTAGTATGGTCTGGCCATTGTCTGTTTGTATATTCTATCTCCCACAATTTATATTCCTAAGAGTTATATATGAGATCTCTATACCTTCCTACCATCAAACATTCGGGATTATCATTTTCTTAAAAACGTCATCAATTTGGTTGGGTGAAAAATAGTATTTTACTTTTTGTTCTAACTTGTATTTCTTTGATTCCTGATGAGTCAATTTTTTTTATGGTTTTCTACATTTTCTACTGTTGCTCTTCGCTCGTTTTCAGTTGGGAAATTAATCTTTTTCTTACAAACTTGAAAAATAACGTACAGGAGACAGTTGGTTAGTTGGTTTTGAAGCGAAGAAAAGTCTGCTGCTAAAGATAAACATTCTGAGAGCTTCCGCATACAATGGATGTTTGAAGTACAGAGGGACTAAGCAATAAAGGGAAAATGCAACCTAAAATATAATCTTTGGGAATATCCAAATTTGAAGGACACTGAAGAGGATGTAGTTTAGACTCAGTGTGGCTAAACTCCTATGAAACTAGTGTGCCCTGATTTTGATCAAGGGGGTTTATTGATAAAATTAAATAGTCACAGCATTTTCCCAATTCATAGGGGAAAAAAATTAACGGGGAACATACACCATTTAAAACTTTTCTCTCTTACATGTTTTCTTGGAATCTTTGACTTTGCTATTGCTTAGCTACAAACAAGCACCAATACCAAAAACTAAATCAAAAATAGTAAATAAATCCTAACAAAAGAATCAGAAAGAAACTATCATGCATGCTTTGACAGCTCCTTATTTTAAAATAAACTTGTGCCCAGCACCTAGTGCAGTGCCTAACACATAACTGGAGCGCCATAATTATTTGCTGACTAATTAATTAGTGAATTAATTAATTATCTATTTCATTACGTTTTCCCAAGTAATAAACTTTCTTGGTGTCCTGCTACCATCTGATCTGTGAGAAAATAAGGAGACATTGAAAGTTTAAGCAGAGCAGTGGAATGACAGGATGAGGGTGGTGTTTGGGAAGTTTAAGTCAGCAGCCGTGGAAGCCCTCAAAGATGGGAGTGATCTAAATTGGTTGGCAGGTTCAGAAGACTTCATGGAGGAAGCGTCACATCAAGTGGCCCTTAAAGGAAAGGTAAGAAGCTGATGGTAGAAAGCAGAGGAAAGGGAAGATATCCCATATGGAGAGAACAGTACAAGAAGAGCCATAAAGATGTGAAATAGCATCCAAAGAGTCAGACATAACACTAATTAGACAGGACGATGCTAGAGTCTGTCCCCAGGCATAAACTTGTGCATATTTCCACAGGCAGTTGTGGCAGAGATTGCTAATTGCCTGCTTGAAATCCGTTAACTTCTACTTCCTTAGTAAAAGTGTAAGCAGATAGATTAAGGGGTTCCTGGAGAAAGAGAACCAGGAATGACTTTCTTGACATAAGAGAAGCCATTTTGGCCTAAGCCATTTTGTGATCTAAGCCTCACCACCATTGCTTGCCCTTGAACAGGATATCAGTAATCAATGATCTTAAGGGAATACAGGAATGCAGGAACAGAGAAAAGGCAGTCAAATAATAGTACAGTGATGCAGCAGAGTCCTAGTTCCTCCTCAAGAGATATACATAATAATACATCTTGAAGTTCCGCAGGAACTAAGGCTCCAACCCAGGTGGAGAATGAAAGGATGACTTTGAGCCTCCTGACTTCAATCAACTAAGGCCTGGACTTTTTCAACTTTTGCCCCAATTCTATAGTGAATTCTCCTCTGCTCAAGCCCCTCCATGAATATACATGTACCCTTAGCTTAAAACTTCTCCAATTTGGCTGTTTGGGGAGATAATGCTTGGGGAAAGATCCCTACCAGTAGTCTTCTTACTTGCTGCAAGTGGTAATAAATCTTTCCTTCTCCCGATCTTTGGCTTGGTTGTGTCTATTGGCTTGACACCCACCAAGAGGTGAACCTAGTTTTCAGGTAACAAAAGAACTCCTGTAACACTGGGGACAGCAATTCCATTAGATAAAAGACTACATTTCCTGGCCTTCATAACATAGATAGGTGTGGCTGTATGATTAAGTTCCAGTCAATGATATATAAGTGGAATTGTTATGTGCTCTTAAAGTGGGACAGACAGCTGGGACTCTTAAAGTGGGACAGACAGCTGGGAATATCCCTTTTACCCTCTCTGCTACTAGATTCTGCAGCAACCATCTGGGTCCATGAGGTGGTCTTGAAGGTGGAAACCAAATGCTAAGGATGAAGCAGAAAGATAGAAGGAGCCTGGGTTCTTGACGACTTTTTGGAGCCACCATGCCCCCCCTGAACTGTCTGCCTCCATATTGATTTCGAATGAAAGAAGAAACCCTCTTGTTATTGTGGGTTGTCTATCACAGGCAGGCAGACTCAATCCTAACTGATACAGTGATGGAGACATACTAAGGATTTTTGAGACTAGAAATGACATGGCCAGAAGGACATCACCTACTGCACATGAGTAAATTATTTTCCTACTTGCACATTTGAGAAATAAGAAAAGGAGAGATCACACATGCATGTGTGTGAGAAGAACAAAATTCTATATTATAAAGTTTTTGGATCTTGGATTACAGGGCTAGAACGGTTCCCCTGGGTACAAATTTGCTTTTGTCTATTTCTAGTTCACTGTGATGTTTAAGAGCTTGAGAACTTCAGAGATCAGGGCTCAAATCCTACCTGTGCTATTTACAATACAATCTTACAAAAGCAGAAGTTAACTTTACTAAGCTCCAGTATTCTCAATGAGCTAATACTAACTTCCTCCAAGGGTTATTGTGAAAAATAAATGAGAAAATGTACACAAAACTCTTAGCAGAAAGCAGAGACATAGGTGTTTTAATTATAGACACGTGGTTACTGTGTTTCCTGCACTTGAATATCCACATAACAAACACAACAACATCCTCTCCAGGCTCCAGTCCTCCTGACCCTCCCTTAGAGGCACATGACCACTCTCCAGGCTTATTCGTTTACATAAGAAGAAGAAAAAGAACTTTGGGGATGTGCATCCTCAAAGGAAATTTTATGCAGGGATTATCAGAGGCCTTGTGCAGATAAAAGGAGAGTAGCCTAAAAAATGTTATTTTCTGGGTACTTCCAATTTCCATTTCTTCATGTAAGGCACTTGGATGTCACCACTCCATCAGAACAAGTGAAAAGTTGAACAAATGGAAAACATGAACACTCTTCTAGGATCTGTAATAGGGGGGAAGGCACAGGGCAAACCCCATCCCCAAGATCTGAGAGACCAACAGGGGAGTATAGGGAGTCATGGCATCCGAGAGAAGAGACTCACAAGGGAAAACCACTGTGTAAACCAGTGCCAGGGTAGGAAAACCTGAACTGTACTTGACAAAGTGCTGGAGGCTCAGTGTAGACAAGTCTGAGAGTTAGAAACTCCAGGAGCACTTAGAGTGCCCCACCACCACAATATTGTGAGATTTACCTCCGGGACCTCAACCAGGTTCCCACAGTAAACAATGGAGAAAAATCCCATCATGCTTCCAGGAGGAGGAGGGGAAAAGAAACCATTGTGAAATTAGCCAGAGGCCTGGTTCTTAACAAAGCCTGCCCTCAGGGTCAAGTAGTTAACCAGAGCCTAACTGACATGGGGGAAGGGGAATGCCCAGCTCCAGACCCTAGCCACCCTGCTCCACCTAAGGGGGGAGAAAAAAAATAAGAAGTACTTGTGAAGTTTACAGTCCACAGGCACAGCCTCACTAAAAGACTGAGACTTAATCACAGGAGCACTTCTCCCCTCACACCCCACTACCACATTACTAAAGGCCTATTTACAGAAGTTCCTTTTACCTGGCATATTATGTCCAGCTCTTAAGAGAAAACTACAAGGCATACAAAAAGGCAAAAACACAGTCTGAAGAGACAGAGCAAGCACCAGAACCAGACATGGCAGAGATGTTGGAATTATCAGACTGGGAATTTAAAACAACTATGATTAATATGCTAATCATGTTAATGCAAGATGCTGATAAAGTTGGCAGTATGCGAGAACCTACAGGCAATGTAAGCCCAGAGATGGAAATCCTAAGAAAGAACCAAAAGAAATGCTAGCAATAAAAAACAGTGTGATGGAAATGAAGAATGCCTTTGATGGGCTTATAAATAAACTAGACGTGGCTGAGGAAAGAATCTCTGAAACAGAAGATATATCAAAAGAATCCTCGAAAAACAAAAAAGCAAAGAGAACAGAGATGGAAAAAAAGAGAACAGAATATCCAAGGACCGTGGGGCAACTACAAAAGTTGTAATATATGTGTGATGGGAACACCAGAAGGAGAAGAGATAAAGGAACAGAAGAAATATGTGAAACAATGTCTGAGAATTTCCCCAAATTAATGTGAGACACCAAACCACAGATCCAGGAAACTCAGAGAACACCAAACAGGATAAATGTCCAAAAAAACTGCACATAGGCATGTCATTTTCAAATTACAGATAATCAAAGATAAGGAAAAAATCCTTAAAAAGCCGGAGGGAAAAAACACTTTATCTATAGAGGAACAAAGATAAGAATTACACCCAACTTCTCCTCAGAAACTGTGCAAGCAAAAACAAAAGTGGAGTAAAATAATTAAAATGTTGAGAGAAAAATACACCAACTTAGAATTTGGTAGTTCTGTGAAATGATCCTCCAACAGTGAAGAAGAAATAGACTTTCTCAGGAAACAAAAATTGAAAGACTTTATTGCTAGTAGACCTGCCTTGCAAGAAATGTTAAAAGAAGTTCTTAGAAAGAAATTAACACAGGTCAGAAACTCAGATCTACATAAAGAAATGAAGAGCAACAAAGAAGGAATAAGTGAAGATAAAATAAAAACTTATTTTTCTTATTCTTAATTGATCTAATAGGTAAATGTTCAGTAATAATAACAATGTTTTCAACTACATGTTCAACACAGTGTGTGCATGTGTATATATCTTATGCTGCATACATAAGCTTTTGTATGCTTTTGTGTAAGTAAAATGAATGACAGCAAAGATACAAAGGATGAGAAGAAGAAATTAAGATTATTTGGTCATCATAAGATACTCATACTACCTGTAAAGTGCTATAGCATTATTTGAAAGTGAAGTTGGATTAGTTGTAAATTTCTATTGCAAACTCTAGGGCAACCACTAAAAAAATTTTTAAAAGAAGAATAGTTAATATGCTAAGAAAGGAGAGAAAATGGAATTATATAAAATGCTCAATTAAAACCACAAAAGGCAGAAAAAACTGGAAGGCAAATATAGTAACAAAGAACAAGGGCAACAAATATAAAGTAGTAACAAATATGGTAAATAATGAATCTAACTATATCAATAATCACTTTGAATGTCAATAACCTAAATGCACCAGTTAAAAGACAAAGATTGTCAGAGTAGATCAAAAAACACTACTCAATTATATGTTGACTCTAAGAAACTCATTTTAAATATAAAGACACATATAGATTAAAAGTAAATGGATGGAGAGAAATATAGCACCGAAAGAAAGAAGGCATAACTGTATTAATTTCAGACAGAGCAGACTTCAAAATAAGGAAGGTTATCAGAGATAAAACAGGACATTACATAATGATAAAGGGATCAGTTCTCTAAGAAAACCTAACAATTCTTAATATGAATGTGCCTAACAACAGGGTGTGAAACTATGTGAGGCAAAAATTGATAGAACTACAAGGAGAATGAATGCACAGATGAATGCAATATCCTAGGTGGAGGTTTCAACACCTCTCTATCAGAAATGGACAGATTGAACAGATTAAATCGGTAAGGACTGAGTTGAACTCAACACCACCTTCAGTCAACTGGATATAATGGACATCTATAGACTACTTCATCCAACAACAACAGAATACACATTTTTCTCAAGCTCACATGGAACATTCACCAAGACAGACCATGTTCTGGGTCATAAAACACATCTTAACAAATTTAAAAGAATAGAAATTAGGGCTTCCCTGGTGGCGCAGTGGTTGAGAGTCCGCCTGCCGATGCAGGGGACACAGGTTCGTGCCCCGGTCCGGGAAGATCCCACATGCCACGGAGCGGCTGGGCCCGTGAGCCACGGCCGCTGAGCCTGCGCGTCCGGAGCCTGTGCTCCTCAACGGGAGAGGCCGCAGCAGTGAGAGGCCCGCGTACCGCAAAAAAAAAAAAAAAAAGAATAGAAATTATACAATGTCTCCCCACAGAACACAATGAAATTAAACTAGAAATCAGTAATGAAAAGATAACTGGAAAATCCCAAGATACATGGAGATTAAACAAAATACTTCTAAATAACACATGGGTCAGAGAAGAAATCTCAGGAACAATTTTTAAATATTTGTACTAGATGAAAATAAACACATAATTTATTAAAATTCATAGGATGTGGTGAAAGCAGGGCATAGAGGAAAACTTATAGCCTCAAATGCATATATTAGAAAAAGAGATCTAAATTCAATAATCTAAAGTTCCCAATTTAGGAAACTAGAAAAAGATTAGCAAATTCAATCCAAAGTAATTGGAAGAAGAGAAATAATAAGAATTAAGAGAAGTCCATGAAATCGAAGACAGGAAAGTAGTAGAAAATATCAACAAAACCAGAAGCTGGGTCTTTGAAAAGATCAGTAAAATTGACAAGCCTCCAGCCAGGCTAACTAAGAAAAAGAGAGAACATGAATTACTAATATCAGAAATAAAGAGGGGATATCTTAGAGATCCCATGAACAATAAAGATATAATAAAGGGAAACTATGAACAATGCTATGCCCACAAATCTGATAAGCTAGATGAAATGGGCCAATTCCTTCAAAGACACAACCTGCCCAAACTGATAGAAGAAGAAAGAGACAATCTGAATAGACCTGGAGCTATTAAAGAAATTGAATTAATCAATATTTAATAGGCTTTTGAATCAGAAAACACCAGGCCCAGATGGGCCCAGGTTGGTGAATTCTACCAAACACTGAAGGAAGAAATTATGCCAATTCTCTACAATTTTTCAGAGGACAGAAGCAGAGGGAATACTTCCTATTTTATGAGGGCAGCACTAATCTAATACAAAAACCAGACAAAGACATTAAGAGGATAAAAAAGCCTACAGACCAATGTCTCTCATGAACATAGATTCAAAAATCCTAAACAAAATGTTTTCAAATCCAATCCCAAAAGGTATAAAAAATAATTATACACCATGACCAAGTGGGATTTATCTCTGGCATTCAACGTTTCAAAATCAGTTAATATAATACATCTAATCAACAGATTAAAAAAGGGAAATCACATGATCATATTAGTAGATGCATAAACACCTACTCATGATAAAAATTCTCAGTAAACTAGAAATAGAAATGTCCTCAATGTGATAAAGACCATCTACAAAAAACTACAGTTAATATCATAGTCAATGGTGGGAAACTCAAAGCTTTTCCACTAAGTTCAAGTACAAGGCAAGGATGTTCCCTCTCACCAGTCCTTTTCAACATTGCACTTGAAGTCCTTGCTAATGTAATAAGAAAAACAAAATAAAAGGTATACACATTGAGAAGGGAGACATAAAACTGTTTTTGTTGCAGACGACATGATTGTCTATTTAGAAAATCTGAAGAAAAAAAAATCAACAAAAATCTCCTGAAACTAAAAAGTGATTACAGCATCATTGCAGGATACAAGGTTAATATACAAAAGTCAATTGCTTTCCTATATACTAGCAATGAACAAGTAGAATTTGAAATTAAAAACAATACCATTTACATTAGCACCTCAAAAACTGAAATACTTAGGTAAAACTAACAAAATATGTACAAGATCTATATGAGGAAAATGACACAACTCTGATGGACAAAATCAAAGAACAACTAAATAAATGGAAAGATATTCCATGTTCTTGGATAGGAGGAGGACTCAATACTGTCAAGAAGTCAGTTCTTCACAATTTGAAGAGTCCATTCAATTCCAGTCAAAAGCCTAGTGAGTTATATGAATATTGACAACTAATTCTAAAGTTTATATGGAGGGGCAAAAGACCCAGAATAGTGGACACAATATTGAAGGAAAAGAACAAAGTTGTAGAACTGACACTACCCAACTTCAAGACTTACTATAAAGCTTCACTAATCAAGACAGGGTGGTACAGGCAAGAAATCAAATAGATCGATGGAACAGAGTAAGACATGATCCATGAAGTAAATAATGATCTGGATTTCATTAACATTAAAAACTTCAGCTCTACAAAAGACAGTGTGAAGAGAATTAGAAGACAAGCCACACTGGGGGAGAAAATATTTGCAAAATATACCTCTGATGAAGTACTTAACCAAAATATACAAAGAATTCTTGAAACTTGACAATAAAAGAACAATCTGATTAAAAATTGGACCAAAGACCTTAACAGACACCTCACCAAAGAAGATATATAGATGGCATATCAGCACATGAAAAAGATGTTCCACATCATATGACACCAGGGACATTATGCAAATTAAAACAATGATGAGATACCACTACACACCTATTAGAATGGCCAAAATTGGAACACTGACAATACCAAGTGCTGACAAGGACATGGATCAATAGGAACTCATATTATTGGTAGGAATGCAAAATGGTAAAACCACTTTGAAAGACAGTCTTGTCATTTCTTACAAAACTAAACATACTCTTATCGTACTATCCAGAAATCTTGCTCCTTGGTGTTAGCCAAAGGAGTTGAAAACTTATGTTCACGGAAAGACCTGCACATGGATGTTTATGGCAGCTTGATTCACAATTGCTAAAGTTTGGAAGCAAACAAGATGTCCTTCAGTAAGTGAATGGATAAATAAACTGTGGTAGATCCAGACAATGGAATATTATTCAGCGCCGAAAGGAAATGAGCTGTCCATCGATGAAAAGACAGAAAGCAAGCTTAAATGCATGTTACTAAGTGAAAGAAGCCAATCTTAAAAGGCTACATACTGTATGATTCCAACTATATGACATTCTAGGATTTCATTATGCAATGGTAGCACATCTGACTCCAAATATATGACATTCTAGAAAAGGGAAAACTATAGAGATGATAAAAATATTAGTGGTTACTGGGGATGGACTGGAGGTAGGATGAACAGGCAGAGCATAGAGGATTTTTAGGGCAGTGAAAATACTGTATGATATTATAATGATGAATACATGGCATTGTACATTTGTTCAAACCCATAGAGTGTACAATACCAAGAGTTAACTCTAAGGTAAGCTATGGACTTTGGGTGATTATGATGTGTCAATGTAGGTTCATCAATTGTAACAAATGTACTTTTGTGATTGACGTTTAGTTGAGGTGGCTATGTATGTGTGAGGGCAGGGTGTATATGAAAAAGGAAGGGTGTACCTTCCTCTCAATTTTGTTGTGAACCTAAAACTGCTCTAAAATATGTATTTTAAAAATATATACTTTCTGTATAATTATAGAGCATACAAAGTTGTATCTTACCAATAATGAGGGTAGAAAATCCTCCTGCTTATGCTTTTTCTGGTAGGTGATCATCGCTTTATATATGTTAATGCTTTACATCTATGGGTTTCTATAAGGAATGGTGAAGCTTAATCTCTTTGTAAAAAGAAAAAGATAATATACAAGTGGACTGTCAAATATTACTCAGTAAGGAACAAGAGAAAGATGAGGTCTAGAAGGATTTTTTTTCTTATATTCATTTTTGGGGATATTTTCCCAGGTTTTGTCCTCATATGTATACACAGGGGACTACCTAAGTTTCAAACATAATTTGGATCATGCTCTACAGTTCTGTGGCACATTTTTCTTTTACTTACTAATATAGAAAAGTATAATTCCATGTAAATAAGTATGGAGCTACCTAATTGTCTATGCTTGTATAGTCTTCTATTGAGCTGTCATAATCTAAGTAGCAATCCCCCACTTTTGAATATTTAAAGTGCTTTCAATTTTTGCTATTAAAACCATATTGTGATGTGCATTGTAACTTTGTGTACTTGTACAATTTATAACTATTTCCTTAGAAAAATATTCAGAAATGGAAGAGCTTGGTCAGAGGACCTTTGAAGTTGTCATAAACGTTCTCTGGAAGTATCAAGAAATGCCTAAAAAAAAACCCACCTTTTGAATACTCTAATGTGTTAGTTTTGAATAATTTAGGAAATCTTTTATTCATCCTTTGGATTCCAATTGTATGTCTTACTAACAAATATTTCAAAGGCCATCTGTTTGGGTTTTCCCCAGACACAGACTGTTTATGTGCAATCCACTTACTGAACTTCTTTCATATTTTTGACAGAAAAGCACAAAACTAATTTTTTTTAACTTAAAGCATGGATTCAATCTGTTCAGAATCCAGGTGTTTAGCTGTGCCAAGAAAATGTATTATTTTATAGAGAATCTTTCATTTTCAATCAAAATTTTGAAACAAAATACTTAAACACATCCTGCCATTGGATCCAAATATCATTTGTGAAACAAGGTCCATTTTTCAGCAAGAATCCAATTTCAAGGCATGTTTGTGGAGCAAGAGACTTTCCTATGTATTTGAGTCCTTCAAACACAAAGACACTACAAATTGAAAAAGAAGAGGAAGAGAAGAGAAAAAATGAGGACGAGGAAGGGCCTGCCTCATTAAGCAAAAGCAATGACAGCCCTCAGTTGTGTTTCAAAATTTAATGTAACCAGTATGTTAATTGATTGAAACTTAATAGTCATTTGTTGGTATAAACAGTAATATGTTTTTTAGACAGAAAACTAATCCACAATACTCTTGAATCTATACATGTTATGAAAAAGAGAAAACATTACTGTTGCAGTAATTAAATTAAAATACTATGATGTTGGTTTAATGGTTTTGTACTTACATTGAATATCGGTTCATGAAGAAAACCAAGCCTAATCATCACATTTTTTTTTTTTACTTTATTGTGTTTCCCTAGGATTCTAGTCATTTATTGGGATGTGACAACCATGGAGCTTCTCTACCATTTAAGACATTGTTACCATAGGACGGCACCATCTTAATTACAGGTCCCTGACCGAGAAATTGGGTTTAGAGCCTTTTGATTGTTGCTTTAAGGAGAGAAGTGACTTTAACATCACTAGAGAAGCCTTATTCCCTTAAAAAAAAGAGCTCTACCAAGGAGAATACAAGAAAGAAAGAGGTTCACAAAATGAACGTGTAAGATAACATTGCATCCTAAAGCGAAGCCAGACCTGAATTTCAGGTAATCCTTGTTAGAGTCCCATGTGATTTCTAGTCGGTTTGACAGCTACTGGAGAAAAATAGTTACCCTAGTCTGCACCATACACATGTAGCAGCACAAGAACCCAAGGCCTGCCATCTCTAGTTGATATATTACCAACTTCTCCTTTGACATATAAATGCCTGGAAAGTTCTGAAGCAAACTCCCCTGCCCCATCTCCCCACCAGCCACCTCCTAAGGCCAACTAGAATGCTCTTCCCTTCATGGCTTTCCCTCACTCTTGTTCCTGTAGATCCTACTTTGAACTGGGATGTTCTAGACTTGCTGTTCCCACAAGCCAGGTCCCACCCCCTTTCCCTTATTCCATTCTAGAGTCACTGTCTCCCTTCTTTTCACTGTGTTTCAGTGCCTGACATTGGTGCAGGAGAGTGGAAAGGTCTTTATGATAGGATTGGCCAGGGAGAATAAAACCATGTCTCACCATAAGTTGATATAAATGATGGGCTTCTCTCTACCAAGGCTGACCCTTGTTTTCTCCATTCCTGGACTCTTTGTAGCGGTTGAGAAAGCCTAATGGTACAGAAAGCCTCTTCTAAGTATTTATGGTATGTTGTGGTAGACATTGATTAGATTGTCTCTCCAGCACCCTTTTCTCTGGCTTGCCTCCCTACCACCTCATGCTTCTGGCCTACCACCCACATGGAGCCTGCAAAGCCCTCCTGCTTGCTGGATATATCAATCGTTTATTGATCTTCATCCTTTCCCTAGGATTTTTGGAAATAAGACTGAAAGAGATAAAAAGAATTCTTGATTCTGTGAGATATCCCAGGAATATTTTTTGTTGTTGAAACAAGTTTAAATTAGCTTTCTGATGCCTTCAGTTCAACAAGTCCTAACTCTTTCAACTGATATGTACGTACACACAAACACACACACCCATTCACACAGACATGCACTCATGCACAGTTGGCTTTCTCCACTAAGCAACCTTCATGTCATATCCTCCCTGCCCTTTGCTCTAGTAAATGGGCTTTGGTAACCAGGGAAACATGTCTTGAGTCCCAGCCCTTAGGGATTAAGGAAACATATCTCAAAATAAAGACAGGACTCAATTCCCTGCTCTTTGGATGAGCATACAATTGCCACTCTCACCTCTCCTTGGTATGTTGCCTGCACTTGCCTGCAGGACTTTGTCATCCTTCTGATGTTAACTGAATTTCAGCTGCTAACTGATTTGACCATACCTTCTTTGCTAGATTTCAGATGAGCCAGATATGGGGCCATGAGCCATGTTGAAAGGCAGTTTCAAATTCAGGAGAAACTATGATACTAAGCCTCTCAAAGACACTGGCTCATTATCTGGTTCAGGGACTAGGTCAGGAGTGTACTAGTCTTGGGTTCCCATTCCTGGTTGATCTGGAGGTAAGAGGACCACGAAGGAGAGAGTGTTCAGGAAAATCCTAATGCCAGCCAGGAGGCCAGCCCAAAACCTGCCTGCCACTGCCACGGGGGTATTCCTATTGTAAGAAGTATACTTTGAGTTCAAATGAACAAAGCTCCTCTTATTTAAATGGCATGTAATTAGAAGATAAGTCTCCTGCTTGTCAATAAAAAGGAATAAAGCTCTGAATGACCGGGACTTAGACATGACTTTTTTGCAATTCAACACTTCCTAAATAAAGTACGGTTAACCCTCAGAGCGTTGGATTTCTACCTTCTTTGAGTTCTCACCTTATAGTTCTTGGAAATCATTCCTCTTCTTCAAATAGACTGAGATGAATGACAGGTTTTTCTCTTTCTAATGATGTAAAACATTGCTAAGTTTGCACTCTGGTCTACAGTACTTCTTTTATGCTACACTGAAAGACTGAAGAAAATATTCAGACTTGAATAGTGATAGTCTTTGCAAACCTGGTGTAATTTCAGTGTAACTTCATACCTGGGAAAGGATCCACTGGTAACAGTTATACCCTATGCTCCCAGTGCCACTTTGCTGCAAATGGCTGGAAGATCAATGCCTTGACTGTATCCACAACCCCAAAAGTCATTTCATCCTATGACAGTGGCTCTGTAGTTGCTCATCCTGCATTCCATGAATTGGGAGAGCCTAGCTGAAACTCTTAGAAATCATGCCAGAGTGAGTCCAGGTCCACTGGCCATGCGAGATCTGTGCCACCTCGTGGGTAACATGTAACGCAACCTGAAAGCTCTCTCCCAACATTGACAAGATGCGGATTCTTGCAAGGTCAAGGGGCTGTTGGTTCCTCACCTGACACCATCCCCACTTATGATGTCAGGAAGTTATCTTTCACTCCATGCATGAGATACTGGCGTTTACATACACTAAACCTGGTGACACGTAGTTAATATTGTCAGAGTACAGTGTGCTTCAATGCTTTCTCTCACTGTTTACTTCAGGAAGGATTCTGGGAGGGTTTTTATTTAATCTCTCCAAAAGATTACATGGGGCAACAGCTTGTCCTAGAGTTTGTTCTTGAGCCCTTCACTGGATCCTTTTATCCATGAAATGTATCTAAGATTCCTGATTCCCTCTCAAAAATATTAACAACATACCATTATATGTAATTTGTTTTGAACATTGTTCAAAAGCCATGGTTTTTATTACTCATTTACCCAGATGGTACTGATTCATTTAACAACTGGTTTGTAGCAAGAGTGGATACATGAACCCAAAGATTAAGGAACAGTTCTACCTAAGAGTAGATACGAGAGTGTGAGAATTTAGTGTTCAACTAAATTTACAGAGACTCAAATACATTGCTGCCATATGATATACTTCTAAGTCTTTCTCTTCTCCCCTTTTTGAGGATACGCCCCAAATGGAATCGATTATCTCTTCTCCAAAACCTCCTCCTCCTGAGTTTCCTTTCGCCACGATTGGCACCACCTTACAATGCAGTTGCCCCAGTCAGAAAGCTGGAAGTAACCTCAATGTCCATTGACAGATGAACAGATAAAGATGTGGCATATATACAAGGGACTATTACTCAGCCATAAAAAAGAACGGAATAATGCCATTTGCAGCAACATGGATGGACCTAGTGATTATCATACTAAGTGAAGTAAGTCAGAGAAAGACAAAAATCATGTGAAATCACTTATGTGGAATATGAAAAAAAAAAGATACCAGTGAACTTATTTACAAAACAGAAATAGACCCACAGACATAGAAAACAAACTTATGGTTACCAAAAGGGAAGTAGGGGAGAGGGATAAGTTAGGAGGATGGGATTAACATATACACACTACTGTATATAAAACAGATAACCAACGAGGACCTACTGTATAGCACAGGGAGCTATACTCAATATTTTGTAATAACCTATAAGGGAAAAGAATCTGAAAAAGAATATATATGTGTGAATCACTTTGCTGTTCAACTGAAACTAACACAACATTGTAAATCAGCTATACTTCAATTAAAAAAAAAGGAAGCTGGGTGTCATCCCTGATTGATCTCCTTCACTCATACTCCCAGATTCCAACAGGTCACCAAGTTCTGTTAATTCAACCTGTTAACATCCCTCTCTGTAAACATCTCTCCATCCCCATTGTCTTTCCTAGTTCAACTCACCACCAGCCCTCCCCTAGATTGTTGTAACAGCTTCCTAACTGGTCTCTCTGCTTTCATTCCTGTCTCGCTCTACATCCTTATTTACATTGCAGTTAGAATGATACTTTAGAAGGGATACATGATTATAAAACTCCTCTGCTTCATACCCTTCATCTGCTCTCCACCGCGCTTGGGATAAAACCCAGTGGCTTTATGTGCACCAACTCACTACCCTCACGTGCCACCAGTCTCTCCACCTCTTCCTTCTCCAGCCATAAAGAATCACTTGGAGTGCCTTACATGCCTCATCCTCTCTAATTTCTGGGCATTTGCACATGTCGACCTCTTTACCTAGAATAATCTCCCTGTCCCCTGTCCCTCTAACCCACTTCCATAGTTGATTGCTAGTCTCAGGCTTCAGAACCATCACTTCTTATTGCCTTAACAACAGCAATAAAAATTGTCTATTAATCTTTTCTCAAGGAAACATATCTTGGTTTGTACTTATAGAAAATTTCCTAGAATCTTAGGCAGGTGCAAGCGGCCGTTTTCTATACCTAGTTATCACGAGACTATAACATTTTTTTTCAGCCATAGAATGGTTCTTCCATCCCAGGCAAGTGAATTGGGGCCCTTTGGAAACTAGAGGTCTTTTAAGCCTCTAGGGTATGTTTCCAGAAACAGATGACTGTTTACTTCAACTTCCAGTTGAGTACGTTTCTTTCAGTGTTTAATATTGGCTATAACAAATTTCCCCTCTTCCAGGTTATCATTTGAGGATGAAAACAACTAAATATTTTACTATATGTCTTCCATCCCCTAAGTTAGAAAATAACTTAGCCCTGCAAACAAACCTATGACTTTGGAAACTTAGTTTATCCTGAATCTTTGCAGATTGTCGCTCTGCTTTCTGAAAGACATCAGGATGCTGCTTTCTCTCCAGCTCTTATAAAATACGTTGGATAAATATATTTGATAAAATGTGCTATTTGTGTTGTTTCACAGACAGCTATGTGGACTGCCTCTGAGGTTTTGAGTTTGCAGTACCCGATCTAGAATATTCAAATCATAGGCACTTATTGTTAGGGCTGTAAACATTTTTTGTTCCATTGCTTTCATGACCAAAGCCTTTAGAAACATATTGGCATAAAATCATTAAATATGGAAAGCAAATTTGATTTCTTAATGGGAGTAGTTAATCTTTCCAAGTGTTAAGTAGAATTAATTTTCATCTTCCAAAAAATTAAGAGTGTGCTTTAAAGTCTCACTGTCAGGTGGATTAACTCACTGTACCTTAAAGGTTTTTATTTGTTTGGGGTTTTATTTGTTTTGTTTCATTTTGTTTTCTACCTACTGCATCCCACAGGAAGAAACTCATTCTACATCATGACCTAGTTAGACAGACAGGTAGATAGATCACACACACACAGACACACTGCACACAACTGAAACAAACTTTCCATGAAATCATACCCTTAGTTTATGTGATTCACACTGACATCTTTAAATTTTTCATTCTATCCAATCCTCTGCTATGCTATGCTACAATATTATGGTCTCTACCCATTAAATTGATTTCATTATCTGCAGTTGAGGTACAACATAGCAATTTGAAAAACACTGGATAATAATTTTTGATAATAAGAAAACAAGGTTAAGTAGACTGGATTAACTCTAGTTTTTGACTTTCTAGAACATTTTCACATCGTTTTTCCTTTGATCTATAGGTGATCCTGGTGGGGCTCAATCACACTGGCTTCCTCACCATTTCCAGCCTTTGAGCAACTAAAGTTGGGCCAATTATAATACATTTCCTCCCGGACACAGTAACCCCTTCCGAAAAGGAAGGACGTTTAACCCAAGCCCCACTGATTGAAACTTCTCTGCTGGCATGAGTGTCGAGGATGGCCTCTTTCTGCCGGGGTTGCCAACTTGTGAGGATGTGGGTGTAGGTGATTAGCAGCCCTCTTCATCTTGCTGGAGAAAGCCTAAACGAATAATGAAGTCAAGCTCTACCAGCAGATGGCAAGAGGCAGAGAGTGTTTGAGCCACTGGATGAAGAAGTAAGGAATTCTAGGTGTATCTTGTATTTCTCAGGTATATGAGATAGTATTCTTTTTCTTTCAGCTGTTTTGAATTGAGTTTTCTAACCTGCTGAGTGGAAGAGTCCGGATAATAAGGTAAACCAGATGGCCACAGAAGGCTTGCTATTTGTGATGTGAGTGCAAAGATCACATGCATGCTCTGTCCATATTGGAAATATTAATAAAGGATATTTTCAATCTCCCTTCTTACATCCATGGAGAAATGGGTTGTTCGGTGGCTTATGTGGCAGGATAATCTATTTTAAGAGTATTTTAAGTATTAATTCATAGGTCCTTCCCCACCACCAGTTCTTCTACCCCTCTCTTTTCTCCCATTCAGTCAGGTTGGCATTCTTTATTCATTTCACCAGAAAAGGGCAGGCACTGCAGAAATACAGAGTCTTGGCTTTTAATTTTCAATTACTTGGGCTTCAGGAGAACATGAAGGAGCTGTGATGAATAAGATAAAAACCTTTCTAACTGTAAGACCAGTAAGGAATACCCAGGCTGAAGGGAGTGAGAAATGAAGAGGGCATGAGTGGGAGAAAGTTAGGAGAGACCCTAGGAAAATTCATCCAGTTCTGCTCCAGCATCTGGTCCCATGAGCAGGGTTCACCTGGGAGACTTCCTGGCTCCATTTAGGTGAGGATCATGCGTTCCCTGTGCTGAGTAGTTTTGTTAGTCATCCCTGCACTGAGGCTCTGTGAGAATCTCTCTTCCATTGCCGTCACCACATAGTCTGCTGAGTGTCTGGTAGAAAGACTGCCTCTTTAGGTCCCTATGTACCCAGCCCATTAGTCGTGGGTAGACAACCCCAACTGAGACACACAAAAGCCACCTGAAGTGGAGTGCAAGGGGCCTGGACACATAGAGAGAGAATACTGAGGAGAAAGGAAAGCTCACTGCATCTTGGATGAAGCCAATTACTGTCAGGCTGAAATCTCTCCAGAGTTAGGCAGTAATAAAAACAAACCCAGATGGCCAAAAAGCACATGAAAAGACGTTCAACATCACTAATTATTAGAGAAATGCAAATCAAAACTACAATCACCTCATACCAGTCACAATGGGCATCATCAAAAAATCTACAAACAATAAATGCTGGAGAAGGTGTGGTGAAAGGGAACCCTCAGGCAATGAGAGTGGGAATGCAAATTGATACAGCCTCTATGGAAAACAGTATGGAGGTTCCTTAAAAAACTAAAACTAGAACTACCTTATGACCCAGCAATCCCACTACTGGGCATATACCCAGAGGAAACCATAATTCAAAAAAACACATGCACCCCAATATTCATAGCAGCACTATTTACAGTAGCCAGGACATGGAAGCAACCTAAATGTCCATCAACAGATGTGGTACATATATACAATGGAATATTACTCAGCCATAAAAAAGAATGAAATAACACCATTTGCAGCAACGTGGATGGACCTAGCAATTATCATACTAAGTGAAGTCAGACAGAGAAAGACAAATATCATACATCACTTATATGTGGAATCTAAAAAAATGATACAAATGAACTTATTTATTTGGTAACCATAAACAAATTTATGGTTACCAAATGGGAAAGATATGGGATAAATTAGGAGTTTGGGATTAACATACACATAATACTATATATAAAATAGATAATCAACAATGACCTACTGTACAGCACAGGGAACTCTATTCAATACTCTGTGATAACCTATATGGGAAAAGAAGCTGAAAAAGAATGGATATATGTATGTATAACTAATCACTTTGCTGTACAACTGAAACTAACACAACACTATAAATCAACTATATGCCAATATAAAATAAAACTTAAGTTAAAAAACAAACAGACAAAAAAAAACAAATCCAACCTGATCCCCAAGCTTCCCAGCACATACCTTTACCATCACCACAACACCTGAGTATTTTGTATGTACATGTATATATATAGTGCCAGAGAGGTATTCGGTCAGTCTGTACTCAACTAGTTTATACTTTCTTGTTTCATGGCTTCTCAACAGATGTTAACCAATGTGAATTAAGCCCAATGCTAGGCACTGATAACACAAAGCTGACTAATACAAGATCCCAACCCTCATGTCGCTCACGGTGTAGAGGAGTTGTGGGTGCAGAAGTGTAGGTATCTGATCCCATTCAAAGAACTTATGGAATGGGGGTCTGCCTGGGTGTCCTCCCAAGGCCTCTTCCATTCTTTCATTTGGTAATTATTAATTTTTTGATCCAAAACTACCCCTCATTGTCACAATTTTCATTTCAAGTTAGCCATAAACATGCAACCTGTATAGTTCAATGAAAGAGCTTTCCTTTAATATTTCCCAAGGGGTAAAATCTGGCATTAATTACGGTTTAAAAAACCCAGAGTGAACGATGCATGAAGAGCCCCTGACAGATCATTTTCCCCACTTCTATTGATAAATTCTGATGGAAGTGTAGGAGGCCATTTCCATCTATTGCGAGTGCTTTCCACCGGGTCTGGCTCCTAATCACGGCCTTGCCAACAGGATGGCCTCCTTCAGTACAATTTCCGCTCCACTGCTGTATCAATTTTCTCCTCTTCAGAGAAATAGGCTGCCCTTCCTATTTCCTCTCTTCCTCCCCAAACCCCTTCAATAATTGAGGCTCACCCAGAGCCTGACACCCTTGGGCAGCCCTTGATTTAAGAGGCCACTGATTGGTCGCATCCCACGTCAGAATCCTGGTCTCTGCAGGTCAGCTCCAAGCCATTAAGTGGTGCTTGAACGAGACAGCTTAAGTACATGGCTTTGTGATGGGTATTTCCCCCTGTACTTCTTTTTCTCAGTGAGCCTTTCTAAAGAAGTACATTTTGAGCTAAGAGCCTCTTCCAGGGTGGAGAGTATATCTGTAGGTTTCTAGGAATTAAAAACCAGGCCATCCCCTGGCAGGATAGTTAAGATGGAACCAAACAGCTCTCCTGGAGGAGGCTGCCCCTGGTAAAGAAGTGAACCACTGTCTTAATCCACAAGGGAGAGGAATTTTCCAGAAATTGAAGACATATGCTTTTGAAAAGATGATGTGGCATTTCAAAGACATGCACTTGAAGCAGAACATGCTAACTGGGTGACTGTGATACAGAATAAGTCAATAACTGAACTGACCACATCTTAAGAACAGGCAGAGCATCTCCTTGAAAAATGGTTTTTCTACCTTCTTTTCATTCTGGAGACTCAGAGAAGGTATATTGATGGATCAGAAGCCTTTTATGAACCCCTGACCCGGATTTTAGAAGAGCTGTAATCACTGAATGCCGACCTTTCATAATAAGCACAGTGCCCCGCTCCCTGCTCCCAGCCCCCAAATGAACTCCAAAGGGTGCAACCAAGAAATCAGGAACTACACATACTAGAAATTATGACCAAAGTTTAACATAACTCTGCCACGTTTTGGCAAAAATTAACTAGTTAAATTAAGGACTAGGTATTGAACTGAAGTGCCCTTGGTGATGTACATTAGCTTTATGGCAACACTAATGTGTGCCTTTTAAGACAATATTAAAATTATTTCTGCTCTTCACATATACGGCAGCAGCTACAGCACATTGATACGTTCCAAGGTTGGCAAGAGAGAAATTTCAGGTGGGAAGGACTGGCTGCCCAGCCCTGGCTGCCTCCCTCGGCTGACGCCATTTTTCCACATCAATGTAGACAGTCCTCAAGTTTTTTTTTTTTTTTTTAGAATCCAGGCCAAAGGAAAGATGACTTCAGGCAAGAAATGTTTACCTTTGGCTACTGATTAAGGCTCAGTTTCCAATTTCTCATTTCCTGTTCTGGAATATTCTTCCCAGTATGACGGACACATAGGACGTTTCCTCCTCTAGAGGAATATGTATCTCGGAACTATAGGGAGTGTTCTTACTTTATCCCCAGAGGATATCGTATTAGAACACCATAATCTGATATTGGACTGAAAGTCTGTGGGTCTTTTCCTTATATGATCACCTGTAATTGATTACCTATAAGAAACAGAATCATAATAATTCACACAAATGTATTCCATTCACATATAGGTGCTTCTTAAATTCTCTCAACCTACTGGTGAGTTAATCAGGCTCATGTCCCTTCCCTACTCAAAATATTCCACTAACTTCCCTTACACTACAAGATAAAGTCTAAATTCTTTAGCATGACATTCAGCATCCTTCAAGAAGTAGAATCAAAAATAAAGGACCAAAGCTGAACAACCCTCCAATGGTTGTGGCCAGTTCTCTTCTAAGTGTTTTGTTTTTGTTTTTTTTCCGCCACACGCACAGCACGCAGCATCTTTGTTCCCTGACCAGGGATCGAACCCATGCCTCCAGCAGTGGAAGTGCAGAGTCCTAACCACTGGACCACCAGGGAAGTCCTGGCCAATTCTCTTCTAGATTGTGGTCTTCAAGTGCATGATTGCATTCCAATCCTGTTTCTGCCATTTTCCAACCTTGTGACTCCGAGGAACAACTCAATGTTTCTGTGTAGGAAACCGAGTTTCAGAAACATTAACTGGAATGGAAAGTGGCAGAGATGGGGTGGGGACCCAGTCTGACTCCAGAGCTGAGCTCCTATGAGTTCCTATGCATCCAGTCACTGATGTTCCCAGTGATGGGGCCAGAGCAGAAGCTCAGGACAAGCTGATTGTTAGCATAAGTCCTTCTCCCACATGGCACCCAGAGCTAAGCACCTGGCAACGCCTCTGGTAATTAGCACGTCGTATATCTTGAATTCATGATTAAGTTAATGACTTCCACTTCTCAGATGAAATTGAAACTTGGGGACATTAAATGGCCTTCACAGTTCTAGGAAGAGAAAGTGGCAAAGTCAGGATTAGAACCCAAGTCCTTTGATTCTTATTCTGGTGTTCTTGCCATGCCACTCACTAATCATATATTTAAAATTTATAGGTAGGAAGAGGTATATAACAGAGTAACAGAAACTTCCTAAGAGAAGAGATTTCTTGGAGAAATTTTCATCTTATTCCTCTATCGGCAGGATTGATGAAATAGCTATTGTTTTAAAAGTAACCCATGATTGTACTGTTAAAACAATTTTAATGTAAAATCTATACTTCCCTGTAGATGAGTAAAACCAGATTTTAGCAGGTAGACTTGGAGGTGATGAAAGCATATTTATGATAAATAGAAAGGAAATCTATTTTTATTGACTCAATCCTTAGGATATCAAAAGGAAAGTATATGCGTGTGCTTATGTATTATTCTCCTAACCATTTTTCTTCTCTTCAATGCCCAGGTCATCCTACTTGATAATATTGAGGTGGAGGAGGGGGACAGAATCTAGCAATTACAGTAGATTTCTTAGCCTTTGACATGGATAGAATAAAGGCACAGGCTAAAAAGTCAAATATGGCCTTGGCAAAAGCAAATATATTTGTTAGGTTTTCTGTTCACTCTTCTTTTCAGAAACTCTTACTCATCTAACATGGAAAGTGAATATAGCTTTAAGCTTTAAAAAAAAAAAAAAAAAGAGAAAGAGAACGTTCCCCTCCCTAGAGTTGAAACAGCCTATTAAAAGCTAGAGAATAAAACTTCCTTCCCTATCAATGTTTTTCTTTTCTATTAAGCAAATATTGATTTCCCCTCCCCCGCTTTTGATACAGGAGGCCAAATGACCATGGCCCTTCTGGTTTGCTCCCTTCTTTGTGTGCTGATGACTGATAAGGCTGTATGTTTATGACTTGCTGGCTGCCAGGCAGCCAACAGGGGGCACTCACTCCATATTTGGATGAAGGAAAAAAGGATTTGAAAAACAATCTTTGGTGCTATTTTTACTTTCAACGCAAAAGTAAAGACTATCGTTCTTCTCACACACAAAGGTTTTGCAAATATATTCAGAAGCAAAGTGAATGAAAGCACTGGTCAGTAAAGGAGGCGTTGGGAGAGCCAGTATTTACACATGAAGTGGGGATCAAGGTACCGAAGGATTTGGGTCCCTGAAGGATTTGGGTCATTGATCCTCAATCACACCTGAATTTTCTAGGTTATAATGACTACATTTATTGGATAATTTATCAACTTCTTACTTTGTGTTCATTGAAACAGAGTGAGTAGCGAGAAAATATGTTCTAGTTTTGCTTTTCCCCTTTGCTACTAGCACATCACTCGTTCTCAGCCTCTCCAGGTATAGTATGCAGAATGAGATCATCATGGGTTCCCACGGACAGTTTCTCCTATGAATAAACTCCTTGGTGTCCAAATGGCATATGAAAATAAAGACATTTTGGCATATAAAATTTCGAGGGCAACCGTGCATTGTAAGATGAAAAAAAAAAACTGGAGAGGTGTTAGAATTTGAGGTAATTCTTACCTACTGAGATTCAGATTCACTTTGAATTTATAAAAATCCCTAAAAATAAAAATACACGTGGCGTAACCAACTGCCCAATTGTAATAGTTGGATATACCATGTGCATTTTTATTTTCAAAGATCAAGCTTAAACTTGAAGAAGATTACAAAGAAGTTGCTTGAACATCAGACACATGCTGAGAGAAACAAGTTACTTGGAAACATTTGCCTCTGAAGACAGATGAAAAAGATCAGAAGTGAGCAGCTCTCATTAGAAGAAAATAAATGTGACAAACCCTATACAAATGGTCAGGATATATCATCAAGAAATATCAAAAGTCACAGGGATATATTGAGATATTTAAAAAATAATTAATATTGTTGACTTCTGACCCGACTGGTAAATAAGGTTTCCTGTAGAATTAGGAAAGCCTTTATTTTGATTTACACAGCAAAGACTTCAGAAAGAGTGATGGCCTTGTTCATTATTCAACAAAAACCACAAGGAAAAATGTGCATCTTAGAAATGTACTTTGTTTTCTCTTTCTGGAGCCCAAACAACTTCTAGCTAAAAGACATATTTTGATTAAGATAATATTTTTCCCTAATCAATATTTTTTACCTCTGGGTTATTACTTCCTTGAAGGCTTCTCTGCCTTTTTCTTTTTTCCTTTCTAAATTAGTCCATGTAGTTTATGAGAAATCATCAGCCTTACCATATGCTGCCGTTTACATTAAATCTTTCCCTTAATATTTACTGCTGGGTGGCAAGGCTCGTCTCTAGCCTTTATGGTTTGGCATCAAATCCTGAAATGTGTATTTTATACTTAATTGGAATGGGGATAGGAGGGCAGGAGCAGACTTAACCATTAATGAAATAAGACTTCTCTCGACCAGCATTCACCAGGTTCCAATTTGGTTGGTAAAAATGCCTGAATGCTCCTTGGTGTGAAGCCATTTCCAGGGTGATGCCCTTGCTTTGTCCATGTGCCTAGAATCATGTACTATTAGTTCTGGGTCAAGTTGCTAAAAAAGTATCTAGATGCTTACTCTGAATTTTTGTACTTGTCCCACTGCAGACGGGTGACAGTGGTTTGGGGACCA
The DNA here is from genome assembly GCF_003676395.1 of Aethalodelphis obliquidens. Taxonomy (NCBI): domain Eukaryota; kingdom Metazoa; phylum Chordata; class Mammalia; order Artiodactyla; family Delphinidae; genus Aethalodelphis; species Aethalodelphis obliquidens. Next base: position 11,449,605 of record NW_020837971.1, read on the forward strand.
GCGCTGTTCTGCCCATGACACTCTGAGAGCACTGGCCTAGGTGTGAGGAGGAAAGGGGGCCGTGCCCTTCCTTTATCTTGTCGGCCCCCCTTCTACCCTTCAGTGTCCTTTGTTCCCTCAGATACTCAATGGCTACACATCTCCATTCCCCTACCCACCCCAGCATATGCACTTGCACACACAAACATACACAGACACACACACAGTGGTTTAAGGCAGAAAATTAAGGTTCATATTATGTGCTGCCTTGACATTTGGTAACATTGGAAGGGCCTTGAATGGCTTAGCTACAATCTCCCCTCCCCAGTCTGCGCCCACAGATACAGTCACCTCCTAAAAAACCCTTCTTATCAAAGGACCAGCACCGTTCCTGCTTATTCCTTAGCAGTGGGTTTCACTTCCCTGCCAGTGCACGGGATTTTTCAAGCAAGCCAATCACATGCTCCCGTGGGAACCAGGGACATCCCATCGTCCTGATACTACTAAGACTGCCTCTCACACAGCTGTCTTTTTTTGGGGTATAAATGTAGATTTATTAGCTAATTACCCCAGTGTGCCTCTATTTATGCTCTAGGTCACCCTCTAGGTTGTTCATTCTGTCCCTGAGCACAAATCCCATGTGGCCTTGTGTGGAGTGTGATGTTCTGATTGTGAGTTTATGTAATGAATAAACTGTTGTCCATCGCATCTGTCCAGTGTTGGTATCATCTGTTCAACCAACCCCCCAGTCCTAGGGCTGGGGATCCCTCCTTCACCAGTGAGGTGAATAGGAGGAAATTAAAACTCGCACACAAACATGTGCACACATGCACACACACAGAGCTCCTGAGAAGGAAGAGGTTTATTCTAAGCCGAATTTCTTAGGACAATACCTTCGATTATCGTCCTATCCCTGGACTACTGCTCTAAACCAGGGTTTGCACTTTAAAATGAGGGGGGAAGAATTAGGAAGAGTGTGTGGATCTCCAGGTTTGGAATCGGAAGATCTAAGATGAAAACGAACAGCATCAAAAATGCCCTGGCAGGGCTTCCCCGGTGGCGCAGTGTGAGAGTCCGCCTGCTGATGCAGGGGACACTGGTTCGTGCCCCGGTCCAGGAAGATCCCACATGCCGCGGAGCCGCTGGGCCCGTGAGCCATGGCCGCTGAGCCTGCGCGTCCGGAGCCTGTGCTCCGCAACGGGAGAGACCACAACAGTGGGAGGCCCGCGCACCGCAAAAAAAAAAAAAAAAAAATCCCTGGCATATCATTAGATTTAAAAAGGGTGAATTTTCTCCCATTCCTTCTCTGATATCATTGTGTGATCCAACATAACATTGGGTGTATTTTTGTAAAATGTTGTATGTGTATTTTTAAAAGGGGAGGATCTTAAAATGATGCCTAGCTAACAACTACTGACTCATTCTGCCACGTTCTCCCCCTGAAGTACCCATGAAATCAAGCAAAAAAATCTAGCATTGCAATTGCATAGACCCAAGGAATGGCTGGTGTCCTGGCAGGTGCAGAGGCTATGATGATTTTGGTGAGAGGAATCAGGCAATTCTACCCTGTCCCTTCCATTGTCTCTACCCTCATTTGTCCTTCATACATACAATTAAAATTTCTTTAATTGTGGTAAAATATGTACAACATGAAATAAACCATCTTAACCGTCTTTAAGAGTAATGGGTATTGGTTACATTAGTCCTTCATAAATGGTGTCAGCAGTGTTAGGTACATTCTCTCTCATAAATTATATTCTGATAAACATAGCATGGACATATTGCAGGCTGATTTTAATTGTTTATTTAATTGCCTAAAACATAAATATTCTGCTTTCTCACCTTAATGTGGGGATAATAACACTACCAACGTAACAGTCATGAGGTTTACACAAAATAACATATGTATAGCATTTAGCAGAGTTATAGTACTTAGCAAGTGTTTCATAAATGGTGGCTACATTAATTTTGCAACATTTTCTAAATATAAAATATTTCAAAAATCATATCCCATTGTTATTATAAATATATTGGTTTTCTCAAATGAATTTATAGGTTTATGAAATCAAAATACAAAAAAAAATTTCCTGCGAACCTGAAAAATGTCTCTAGTTATTCTTGAGGAATGAAATGGCAATATTAGCAAAAAGGATTTTGAATAGAGAAGCAATGCTGAATTATTTCCCCTAAGAAATATTACAACATATAGTGAAGCTACAGTAATGAAAACAGAATGTAGATACCGGTTAATGGAATAAAGAACCTAAAATAAATTCTACATACTACTTGATCGAAACCAAAATGAAACAACACACCTACATGGTGAAACATGAATTATCCAATAAATGGTGTTCAGAGTGTTAGGTATTTGAAAAAAAAAAGAACCATTACATTATATCTAATACACTGGAATAAATTACAAATGGAGTTAAGTTTTTAACATCTGAGAAAACAAAATACAGTACAGGTGAATACCTGTAACTACTCTTAGTAGGGAGAAGGACTTTCTGATTATAAATGCAATGAAAAAAACTAAAAGACAAATGAAAAATTTGGTCAAAATTGTGTGCATCAAAAACCCTTTAAAAGACACACTACTATATATAAAATAGATAACCAACAAGGACCTACTGTATAGCACAGGGAACTCTACTAATACTCTGTAATAACCTATATGGGAAAAGAATCTGAAAAAGAATATGTACATGTATATGTATAACTGAATCACTTTGCTATATACCTGAAACTAACACATTGTTACTCAGCTATACTCCATGTAAAATAAAAATTAAAAAAAATAAAAATGAGAGCAATAAATATATTTTTAAAAACCTTTTAAAAGGTAACAAATCAAAAAAATAAAAGGAAACAAATCATAAAATGTCCATCTTTTTTGTATGTATATATTTTTAATTGAAGTACAGTTGATTTATAATGTTGCATTACTTTCTGCTGTACAGTACAGTGAGTCAGTTGTACGTATACATATATCCACTCTTTTTTAGACTCTTTTCCCATATAGGTCATAACGTAGTATTGAGTAGGGTTCCCTGTGCTATACAGTAGGTCCAGGTCCTTGTTAGTTAAAATGTTCATCTTTAAAGATCACATATAAATTAGTTGCAAACCATATCCAGGAGAAAGGAGGAAAAGACAATTCACAAAAGTGAAACTGAAATTGCCAATAAACATATGAAGAAATGTAACATATTTCGTATTCAAAGAAATTTAAAAGTAAAATAAAAATGAAAGACATATTTTGCTTGACATATAGAAGGCTGAGTTTTAAAAATGTTAACATCCAACACTAGAGAGAATCTAGGGGAACTGTCTCAGGAATGGCTGAGCATTAAATATTGTACAGACTTTGTTCCTACCTGCAGGAAAGAAGCCCTGAAGTGCATTTCAGGTGAGGGATCAGGGGACCACTAAGAGTTTGTAGTCAGCAAGAGTAATGTCACCCCAAGATACAGGGTAGTAGCCAAGAACAATGACAGGCCAGATGCCCCTCACTGCCTGTCAGGGCTCTTGCAGCAGAGGACAACTAGCTACTTGTTATAAAACACATTTCTTTATCTCAGACATGTAAGTCTGTCAATAAATTCTTGTCTTACACTATAATTATATAAACCCTGTTCATATGAAAAATGTCAGGAGGTGCTAAAAAAAAGTGATCATTCTTTCCTCCTGGGATGAGATTATAGGGGATTATTTTTTGTTATTGTCCCCAAATACAGGCAATTCTCTGTCAAGTGTCCTGCACAGCTCTAGATTTAATCAGATGCTAAAATAAGCTTTTTAATCATGAAGATAAAATTAATGATTCTCCTTACAAAACTACACCCCTTTTTGACTAGAACACATACTCAGAGTTTTGAGAAAACTCTTGTATACAGCAATTTCTACATTTTAAACCAGCTGCTTTAGGAATAAAATGTAGCATCTCGTGTCTTTTGAAGTCAAATTTAAGATCAGTGGAACAATTTTGTATCATCTCAAAATACAAATCACCAACTTTTCTGTTCTGAAACTGATAATGGCATTAAAACAGCAGTAGAATTACAGACATGCCAAGCCTCTAACCGCTGATTTTCTTGTTTCCAAGACATAAGTGTGATTTTGCCCCAGTTGTTTTGCATTTAAGATGCAGCATACGCACCTCCCTGCATGGCTGTACGTATGAGTATAGCAAATGTCGACAATTTAGGACTTGTATAGCTCTTTTTTTTTTTTTAACATGTCTCGTAGGTCTATGAAAACTCATTTACACTGTCTTCACAGAAGTCTATCAGACTAATCTTGATTTCAGTGACAAGTATTTTAAGACGAATGTTGCAGAGAAAGGACCACATTTGTCCAAGAGACTGGCTTCTTTCTACATCCAAAGCTGAGTACTTCCAGGTAACTACTGTGGTTGTGCTGTACCTGAACCAGGTTTTCCTAAATTTAAGATTCCTCATGAGAAAGGATATGATTTTTGTGCTTCTTTTGAATAGTCATAAAGCTTAATGTAATGTTTTCATAATGGGCACTGAAAAAATGCAATAAGTAGCATAATTTGGACATACATATCTGAGAAAAAAGATAGCTTAGAACAGACTACCTTCAGATATCTTTTCAAGCTTTGTGATTCAGATCGCCATGTTTATCACAAGCATGTGGACAAAGCACCAGGTTATTTGTGAAGTGTACTGTAATGTGTTGTAGTATGTGCTATGCTTCCTTGACGAAGGGTGATATTTACCAGCTGTTAGTACCAAGAATGAGAGATGCCAAATATATCCTAACATGAAGCACATCACTTGGGTCCACATAAAAAGTCATGCTAAATCACCTTAAAGTGACATGCGGACCCAGACTTGCAAGATTCAATGGTGACCCAATTTAAGGTATAACTTTTCTAGAGAAAGACATAATTGCAAGACAATCAGCGCTTATCAGTAGAGAGGGAGCCTTGGCTATCCACTTTGTGCTCCATTGTCAACATTGTCCCTAAGGTAGAGATAGATAAGGTGAAATAGCACAACCTGGGGGTTAAACATTTGTTGATTTTTCCACTTAATGTCCATGTTTACCAGGTAATTATTTTGACTTATCTTCCCATTTAGGTTCTTTTATAGGGCTTTCCTTGGTCACGTTGATGCCAGAATTTCAGCCCATGTGACCTTTGTTTCTTATTACAAATGAACAAACTGGTAGTTCTGGTGCCAGAACTTAGTTTTGCAAACACTTTAGTTTTGCGAAACAATTTTTTGGGCCTGATCACTTCTGCATGCTGACAAGGGTGTCTAATGAAAGACAGGAGAGACCCTGTCCTGATCTAGTTAGCCTGTTTCATCTCAGCTCTACCTTGTCCATATTCAGATTTCTACAGGATACACCAAAGCGACAAAGTGAACAAATATAATCCATTTTCTTCTTCATCCTTATCTCCCCACCAGCCTAGTTATTCATTCAACATTTACTATTCATTCATTCATTCAACATTTACTATTCATTCATTCAACATTTACTATTCATTCATTCAACATTTACTAAGAATGCTCTACACATCCAACTTTGTACAGTGTGCTGCCCGAGTCTATATTGACCCTGACATAGTGAAACTCTGGCTATCAAAGGGTTTTGAACCCATCTGAGTCAGTTTGGTCACACACGACTATGAGCTTCTTTTTTGTAGATACTGGTGGCCACTAATATCAAAACGCTGATAGTTCGCTAATTCTCCACATTCTGGTTTTAATGAAAGCATTGTTTCAGAACAAATTCTGCCACACGCACAAATATTAGATAAACATTTTTAGCAAGCGGACACGTAGACCATCATGCAACTCAGTCTGTATGCTCCATGGAGACCTAGCTCTGTTATTTAAATGATCAGCGAACACCTTGAATGAAGGTTCATTTGAAGCAAATGTAGCCACAGTCCAAAGATAGAAGTTAGTTGACCTGATAATTGGCCACAGAAAACCATTAGCCTTTAAAATCGAGACTGGAATCATACTCCAGATGCCATCTTGAGGGCTTTCCAGTTCATGCAAGGATAGGGCATACCTAAAATTATTTACTCAGTCCATATGTATCAAATGCCATTAGTTCAACTAATTTAACCATTTCTAACATTCTTTGCCCTAATGATCAAGCCAGTAATTTTACCAACACAAATCCATTTCAATATTCAGTATGTAAATTAGCAAAGTGTCTAGTTTTGATTGAAGATAAAGATAGCTGTAGCCTCTGGATAGCTGTGGCCTTTCTCATTAAATGCTAGCTGACCCCCCTTTGAATGTAATTTCCTGATTAGGGTAAGTGACAGCCCCTAGGGTGTGGATTAAAATGAACACACACATCCATTTACATCATGCTGTCTGTAATGAAGTATTTTTAAGCAAATTATAGACATTATAACACAGGGTTTTAAGATATACAAAGTTTTAATACCATTTCAATTTCTTCCAAATAGTATTAAAGCTCAGGAAGAACTTAAGAATGGAGTTTCGGCCCCTTCTCTGAAATGATCTATATTAAATATACTCCTTAATAACAACTCTACTAAGATAGGAAAAAAGCTATTTTAAGTTTATTTATTTACTTATCTATTTTTCAGTTTAAGCTTGCAGGCCTTGGAGAAAGGCAGAATGCCTCCTAGGGTAAAAACTTCTCTTTTCTAGAATAAAATAGCTTCCTTGACACAAAATCTGCAGAGCACAGTCTGGAAAGTTAAGATGGAGGCTGATAGAGAACTGAATTACTCAATATTACAAAGTAATGGGAATTTCTCCCCCTTGGATAAAAGGAGTCATTAGGAGGCGTCAAGCTTGAGTGGGAGTTGGGGGCATAGAGGGAGAGACGGAGAAGGTGTGATATAGTTGAGAGTAGGGACCCAGGGAAATGGAAGCAAGTGGAGTCTGGAGGGGAGGAAAGACTCACAAAAAAATGATCTGCAGTAGAGATGACCTCCGTGTCTTAGCAGAGTCATGTCTAATACTCAATTTTATGTGGTTGCCAATTCTAACCTGTCTGTACATAATTCACTTCTGTTAGCCTAAGCCTTCAATAAAATGTCTGCTACACAGAACAGCGGTGGTTAGTGGTCCTTTGAGGAAATGAAAGACAGGAGATGGGTAGAGTATGGATTAAAGGAGTTCAGGGAGAGGAGAGCAGCCCACTCACTGACCAATGAATATCGGTCTCTCTCTGAACTCAGTTGACCAATTAAGAATTCAGAAAGGGCATACATTTAGAGTGGGAGGTGACCATGAACTCTAAAATCTTGGGGAAGTCTTGAACTTCCTACAATACATGTGACATAAGTTGGTGTCATCCCACTTCAGATGTTAAAGGAAAGACCGCCCCAGGAGACTGGAAGACATCTAGAACTAGAAGTTGGTATTAAATAAAAGCAGATTTAGGTCTAGAATGCATCACTTGACATTTGTTTGACCCATTTGTTACATTTTGTCATAGACAACAAAGCAAGTTGAACTTACATTAGAATAATGAGAAAAATTTCATCCAATACTGACTGTCCCCAAATGCAGCGAGTTTATTCAAGGAACTTTTGTTTATTTAACTGAGAAAATAAATTGTTTTCTTACATTGGAAATTTTTTTAAGGCAGCAATGATTTAAAATATATCTTCGTTAAAAAGTTTTTGATGTCAGAATGACTTGGTGTTTAAAGTAAGACTGTAACATAAATCACAGCTGTTGTGTCTCTACACCCTGCCCAGTACCAGGGGTCTGGCATGGTACTAAGGGTTGAAGATACAGAGGAAAAAATGCTGCCATCTTCAAGCTCCTGCAGAAAAGTAATCCTATTGAATTTAATGAAATCTGATTATTCTTAATTCAATGTGAGCAGCCTTTCAAAACTTAATGTGATGACTTTGAGATCATAAAATGTACATTCCTCTAAAATGTATCCCAAGGAGCTTTCTTGTGCTGTGGATATTCAGGAAAGGCCCAACCCTAGATTCTGACTCTGAGGAGGCCAAATTTGCCTTTAAGATTAAAGTTTCTTCATAAGCAAACCATCTCTATGCATCATTCCCCACCCCTGTACAAAGTGTTGTAATGGTTCTCTACGTAAATGATCATTTTGGACTCTCCATCAATATAATTATATTATATTATATTATATATAATAATATATATTATTCCTTATATATAAACCAATTTATTTGGTTTTAACATGTCTAAAAACATTAGGCTGACTGTGTTTGATTAGAAAAATTTAGGATGACACAATGGCGGAGTAGGAGGACCTGAGCTTACCTCCTATCCCGAAAACACCAAAATCACAACTAATTCCTGAATAACCAACCATCAACAAAAGAGGACTGGAACCTACCAGAAAAGGTATTCTACTTCCAAAAACAAAGAAGAAGCCACAACCAAATTGTAGGAGGGGCACATTTGCAATACAATCAAATCGCATACCTGCTGAGTGGGCGACCCACAAACTGGAAACTAGTTATTTCGCACAGGTTCTCCCACAGGAGTGAGAGTTCTGAGCCCCACGTAAGGCTCCCCAATCTGGTGGTCTGGCATAAGAAGGAGGAGTTCCCAGAGCTTTTGGCTTTGAAAGCCAGTGGAGCTTGATAGCAGAAACTCCACAGGACTGGGGGAAACAGAAATGCCAATCTTAGAAGGCACACACAAGGTGTCGTGCAGCAGGAGCAGGGGGGAAAGCAGTGACTTCATAGGAGCCTGGGCCAGCCCTACCTGCTGGCCTTGGAGGGTCTCCTGGGGAGGCAGGGGGTGGCTGTGGCTCACTGTGGGGACAAGGTCACTGGTAGCTGAGGTACTGGGGAGTACTCATTGGTGTGAGCTGTCTTGGTGGCCACCATTTTGACACTGAGACCTGGCCCTACCCAACAGCCCAATGGCTCCAGTGCTGGGACTCCTCAGGCCAAACAACCAAGGCAGGAACACAGCCTTATCCATCAGCAGACAGGCTGCTTAAAGTCTTCCTGAGCCCACAGCTGCCTCTAAACACACCCCTTGACACAGCCCTGCCCACCAGAGGGACAAGACCCAACTCCACCCACCAGTGGGCAGGCACCAGTCCCTCCCACCAGAAAGCCTGCACAAGCCTCTTACGCCAGCCTCAACCACCAGGGGGAAGACACCAGAAGCAAGAGGAACTACAATCCCTTAGCCTACGTTTCTGCAAACACAAAAAGTTAGAAAAAATGAGACAGCAGAGAATTATGTCAGAATGGCCAACATCAAGGAGTCTAACAATAAATATTGGAGAGGGTGTGGAAAAAAGGGAACCTTCCTACACTGTTGGTGTGAATGTAGATAGAACAGCCCCTATGGAGAACAGTATGGATGTTCCTTAAAAACTAAAAATAGGGGACTTCCCTGGTGGTGCAGTGGTTAAGAATCCGCCTGCCAATGCAGGGGACATGGGTTTGATCCCTGGTCCGGGAAGATCCCACATGCCGTGGAGCAACAAAGCCCTTGCACCACAACTACTGAGCCTATGCTCTGGAGCCCACGAGCCACAACTACTGAGCATGCGTGCCACAACTACTGAAGCCCACAAGCCTAGAGCCCGTGCTCTGCAACAAGAGAAGCCACCACAATAAGAAGCCCGTGCACCACAACAAAGACCCAACAGAGCCAAAGATAAATAAAAACTAAAAACAGACCTACTATATGATCTTGCAATCCCCTTCCTGGACATATATTCAGAGTAAACCATAATTCGAAAAGATACATGCACCCCAGTGTTCATAGCAGCACTATTTACAATAGCCAGGACACAGAAGCAACCTAAAGGTCCATCAACAGAGGAATGGATAAAGATGTAGTACATATATACAATGTAATACTACTCAGCCATAAAAAAACAAAATAATGCCTTTTGCAGCAACATGGATGTACCTACATATTGTCATACTGAGTAAAGTAAGTCAGACACAGAAAGACAAATGTCATATGATATTGCTTATATGTAGAATCTTAAAAATGGTGCAAATGAACTTATTTATGAAACAGAAGTAGAGTCACAGATGTAGAAAACAAACTTATGGTTACCAAAGGAGAAGGGGAGAGGAATAAATTAGGAGTATGAGATTAAAATATATATACTATTTTATATAAAATAACCAACAAGGACCTCCTCTATAGCACAGGAAACTCTACCCAATATCTTGTAATAACCTATAATGGAAGAGAATGTAAAAAAAGTATATATTTACTTGTATATATTTATAACTGAATCAGTTTGCTGTGCACCTGAAACTAACACAACATTGTAAATTAACTGTACTTCAAGAAAAAAAAAGTCCTTTAGGCAAAAGGAAAATGATACCAGATAGAAATTTGGATCCACTTTAAAGAACAGAGTACTAGAAATGGTAAATATGTAGGTAAACAAAATAATGACTTTTTTGTTAATTTTAATCTCTATAAACTTAATTAAGGCAGGGAGCATATCTGTTTTGATTATTGTACGTGACACCTGTTAATTATTGAACGACAAATGCTTTTGCAAATAAATGTATCTATGCAAACTATGATGCACACTGTGAAATAAAAGTACAGAATACTATGAAAGAAGAGGAAAGCCTAACTTCTGACTCTGGGGAAGAGACATTTAAGCTGAGACCTTGAGGATGGCGAGGTGTTAGGCAATGCTGGGTGGGCTGAGCAGTCCAGGGAGCTCTCTTGCAGAGAAGATCTCAGCACTTCTTAGTAACTGAGAGGAGACCAACAGGACTGGAGATTAGTGAGCAAGAGGGAGAATCACAGGGAAGAGTTTTAAAAATTACACAGGAAAAATTTAGTGCAGAATTATTATGGACAGAATTGTGCCCCGGCCCCAAATTCATATTTTGAAGTCTTAACTCCCTCCGCCTCAGAATGTGATTATATTTGGAGACAGGGCATTTAAAGTACAATTAAGGTAAAATGAAGTCATGGGTGGACCCTCATCCAACATGACCGGTGTCCTTCTAAGAAGAGGATATTCGAACACACACAGGGAAGACACGGGGAGAAGACGGCCTCTGCAAAGGGAGAAGGAAGGCCTCAGAAGAACCCAACCCTGCTGACGCTTTGATTAAGGACTTCTAGCCTCCAGAATTGTGAGAAAATCAATTTCTGTTGTTTAAGCCATCCAGTGTGTGTACTTTGTTATGGCAGTCCTAACAAATTCATACAGAGACTGACGTATTATGATTTACTTTAAAACACTTAATTTTGATTACCTTCCGGTAATCATGCCGACATTCAAGCCTGTGTCAAACCTTTAGGGAGTTACTGTTTGGAAACACTACTAGTAAATAATCCAAAGCTGGCTTTTCAATCCTCGTACACTAGATACAAACCAAATGAGAATATTTCCCTCTGCCCTTAATGATGGGTGAGATTGGTAAGAATAAACATCCTCTATGGCATTTACCTCTCATGTCCTGGGCTGTCTATCTAAAGTATCTTTCATGAAGCATTCAGTAGTTGGTAAAGTCATAGGACCAGGTATTTTATTGGGTAGCTTAGTTCTAGTTGGTGTCTGTGGGTTGGATTCAGTCTGCTGTATTGGCTTGCTCTCATATTTTAAAAGACACCCTTGGGGGGCTTCCCTGGTGGCGCAGTGGCTGAGAGTCCGCCTGCCGATGCAGGGGACACGGGTTCCTGCCCCGGTCCGGGAAGATCCCACATGCTACGGAGCGGCTGGGCCCGTGAGCCATGGCCGCTGAGCCTGCGCGTCTGGAGCCTGTGCTCCGCAACGGGAGAGGCCACAACAGTTAGAAGCCCACGTACAGCAAAAAAAAAAAAAAAAAGATTAAAAGACACTCTTGGGTCACTCCTATTCTAAACTCTTTTGGAGGAGGTGGGCTGGATAGTCTCTCAAATTTCAGATTTCTTTAAAATTTAATATTAGATGATTCTGCTGCTTCTTAATCTACTCTGTTTACCACGTTCAACATTAAGGCTACAGGATGCTTGAAATTGCCAATGTTTTCTCATGCAGGAAATATTAACCCTCAGATTAACTGTCTATACACAATTATAGACAAAAACTATTGTCTGTTTAGCTGTTGCAAACTATGACTTCTTGACATCAATTCACAGCACTGGGCTGTTAGAATAGTCCTCTTTGATGCATTCTCAGCCTGCTGTTCAGTAAGACATAATTGTCCCCATAGAGGAAGATATGCTGGGAGTACTCATAACAGGATATACTTAAAGTAACTCAAGTTGAATGGAATTACATTATTCAAACTGAAAACCCAGTGAAAAATTTGTTACAGGGTCCCTTAACAAGTTAATGTCTCATTTGGAGGGACATGATGACTTGCCATTTTTATATTAGTAATTGAGTAAAATAGATAGTAAGAGAGGTCTTGGATCAGAGTTTTTCAGAAAAGCATCAGCCACTTCAAAACACAATGTTCATCATTTTCTCTGGCTGGAATACAAGAAATAATAAAATATCAAAGGTTGTATTTTGACATACGGTTTCCCACTAGTTACTGAGCAAGCAATAGATATTCAGGGTTCAGGGGTAGAGAATCAAAGGATGAAGTTAAGAAAAGGTAAACAGCCTAGTTTTGGAGGATTCAGAAAAATAGATTTGGAAGAAGGGTGCAATATAGCCAGAAGGTCAACATTTACATATCTCAAAAAAAAAATTCTACTCACAATAAAAACCAAAACCAAAAGCTATTCAGTAAGAACCTTAGCCAGAGTTTTGAGGAAGTTATCAAAAAAAGACATTATTGAAACTTAAAAAAAGTGGAAAATGTGAGAATCTTAGATGAGTGACTAAAAGCAGTAAAGATGCCAATTATTTGTAAATTAACACACTCCTAATAGATACGTTAGTGATATATTTCTGGTGATTTCTATTCCCTCGATTGTACTTTCCTGGAGATACTAAACTTTATAAAAGCAGTATATATATACATATATACACACACATATATATACACACACACACACATATATACATTTTTAATCAGAAAAATTTTACTGTGTTTTAGGTGCTGAAAATATCTTTGTATGCTGAATGAAAGCATACCATTGGTGATCTGGGGGTTCATTGTCTTTGCCTGACACTACAGGGACATGTGTTGTAAATCTCTGGGAGTACCAATATCATCATAGTCTATGTGAATATCACTCTCTGGAGTTGGACTGTACACAACCTAAGCTGCTGTACAGGGTAATCTGACCCTGCACATTGAAAGATTTTTGTTCTTGCTTTTCCCCTAACTCCAAGGAAAATCTCCTATTCTTTTTCTTAAAAAATTCATATATGTTTTTTATAGTGTGAAAATAAAGGAAACCTCATTTAAATGGAGTTGGGAAGCCCTGAAGAGGGTGCTCTCAAGCACTGCCACTCATTGCGGCTTGCATTCCTCAACTGAAAGAAGCTTACTTTTCACACCCCAGCAGGAAGAAAGATTTCCTCCTAGCTCAGCAGCAGGGCAGCCTCTACCACTCTGTACTCCCACTCTCCTCCAATGAACTTTCACTCAGAATAGCTCCTCCCAACTTCCTCCTTTACTTTATAAAAGAACGTTCTTCTCCTTTGCTCTCCAGACTTGCCTATGGTATGCCATAGTTGGCATATCCCGAATTGCAATCCCTCTGCTAGTCCCTAATAAACTCATTTTGCTGGTAGAATAACTGGCTGTTTTGTTTTTAAGGTCAACAATAGGTAATTTACCTTACCTGAGAGGTCAAATCTTATAAAACTTACCTGAAAGGTCACTTCACCAAGTGACAGAGACTTCAGACTGAAAACAGGATGGTCATAAAGCTCTGAAGGTATTTTAAAGCTCTCCACTGTTTTAATGAAAAAGCATCAAATCTCATCAAGAAGTTTCTGAACCCTAGGCAGAGCTCTTCATTTAAAAGGGGATTTAAGAATGGATGAAGATGTGGCACATATATACATTGGAATATTACTCAGCCATAAAAAGAAATGAAATTGAGTTATTTGTAGTGAGGTGGATGGGCCTAGAGTCTGTCATACAGAGTGAAGTAAGTCAGAAAGAGAAAAACAAATACCATATGCTAACACATATATGGAATCTAAAAAAAAATAAAAATGGTACTGATGAACCCAGTGGCAGGGCAGGAATAAAGATATAGACATAGAGAATGGACTTGAGGACAAGGGGTGGGAGGGGGAAGCTGGGACATATATACGCTACGAATGTAAAATTGGCTGGTGGGAAGCAGCCGCATAGCACAGGGAGATCAGCCCAGTGCTTTGCGATGACCTAGAGGAGTGGGATAGGGAGGGTGGCAGGGAGGCTCAAGAGGGAGGGGATACGGGGATATGTGTATGCATAAGGCTGATTCGCTTTGTTGTGCAACAGGAACTAATACGGTATTGTGAAGCAATTATACTCCAATAAAGATCTATTTAAAAAAAGAAAAGACAATAAAAGGGGATTTAAGCACTGGTATATTGGAAAGTGGGTCATTAGCTGCCCAATACTCAGCTGACTGGGAGTAGCAATGATGCCAACATTGATGAGAGATTGTGCTATAGATAGGACAGATTTTAACTTTAAGAAACCCGAACAATTAACTTTTGTTGTTTAACATATGTTTCCATACTCCTTTGCAAAATCTAAATAGGCAGTAAAGTGCAAAATTTTTCTCTTAAGTCCTAAACAATGTTGTCCCTTCAAATAGCAATGAGAGTTTACCATTCACTGTGAGTACACCACATAGGTTTCAACAGAGGCTGCACTTGTGCTTTCTTCTGTAGGACCAGAGATTTAACTTAATGAACACACCGTTGCCTTAATAATTCTCTGAAGAAACAAATGGCATAGGAAGCAAGTATTACCCAGCAATATGTTTGTCATGGCATCTCTAGAAAATGAGACTGAATAAAATGAAAAAACTTACAAAAGACATTTTAATTTCTCCCTCTCAAATTTTTCTGCTGAATATTTAATTTTAAAACAAAGATGAGATTAATTTTAAGAATAAGGTGTTTTAATTTTGTTAATATACCAACAAAAATGATTG